>NC_048221.1:118871637-119171637 GCF_002007445.2 Ailuropoda melanoleuca
TTCTTCCTCTCCCACTCCCCCTGCTTGTGTTCCCTCTCTCGCTGGCTGTCTCTATCTCTGTCAAATAAATAAATAAAATCTTTAAAAAAAAAAAAAAAAGATGACTGGAAAGAGGTAAATAAGGTACATGTTCCAGTTATTAGATAATTTCATCCTTGTCACCTTCCTCTCAGTAAAGAAGCTAATTGAGAGGGAAGAAATTTATAGTTATAAGTAGGGAAGAACAATCTTCGTCCAGTGGTATCTTAAATGCACTGAGAACAAGGAGCATAATATATTTTATAGAAGTAGCTGAGGATGAGTTGGATATTCACCAATACTTGAAAATCAATACAAATATAAAAAACTAATTTAACTACTATCCCCGACAGTATCAACTCTGTAAACATACCTGCAGGAGACAGGTAACATGTTCCTCTTCCAGCCTCTGTTTGGTTAGGGCTTGTTCCACATCCCATCCGGAAGCTGTAGAGCCTGTTCCAAAGCCAGTCCCTTTGGCCCAATACAGCTGCTGTTCTTCTGTCGATGTAGCGTTATGAGAGCTTGATACCTGTGGCTTATAACAAAAAATGAAAATTTCTTACTATTTGATTTTATTTACCCTCAAAAATATTTATCAGTACAAACATAGTTTAGCTGCTATAGAAAATAGTCTGAGGACTCTTCAAAAAATTAAATAAAGGATTATTATGTGACCCAGCAATTCCATTCCTAGGTATTTAACCAAAGAAATAAAAAGTGATACTCAAATATAGGTCCATGTGTTTTCACAGCAAGACCATTCATAAGAGCCAGAAAGTCAAAACAGCCCAAATACCCATCAACAGATGAATATACAAATTGTGATATATATACATACAACAGAATTACTCAACCATAAGAAGTAATGAAGTATGATACACGCATGCTATTTTGTGGATGAACCTCAAAAACATGCTAACTCAAAGAAGACAGACACAAAAGATAACATACTGTACCACTCTATTCATATTAAATACCCAGAGTAGGTAAATACAGAGAGACAGAACACAGATTGGTAGTTGCCAGGGGTTAGGGGAAGGGGAAAATGGAGAACAAATGCTTCTATTTAAGAATAAATAAATAAAAATTTAAAAATATTTATCAGTAAAAGACGGGATAAAGACTACAGAGTCAATGACTCAAAATTAAATAGATTTCCCTTAGGATGAATCCAGTACAAGCATATCTTAGGAGATACAGTGTCATATGTTTTCAATTATAGTAAGCAAGATTGATTCTATTTCTAGAAGGAATAATTTTCAGTTTCTTTTTCAGAACTCCTTTGGTAAAAGAGGACATATTAAAAATGTGAACAGTGTAGAGACAGAAGAAATTACTTAGAATCACTGGCTTTTTAACATAACCTCAAACTCTGTGAAGTTCAATTCTTTATTATTATTTTTGTGGACAGTAAAATTAAAATTAATTCTATAACAAGAATCCTTTTTTAAAGAATTTTCACTAAATATACGATGTACGCTCAAAAAACACTTGCAATTAAGATTAGTTTCAAGGGTTATTTAAAAGTAATACTAACGCTTTTCTTTTTCTTTAATGGGAATATTTTCTAAGGAAAAATATTACGTACAATACTTTCATAAATTGACCTGCAAAATAGTTTTATGGATCTATGACTGAAAATGTCATCTTTCACTTTTTATAAGATAAACTATTAAATGAATGACAATTTCATTACCATATAAACAGTTAACAGAGTATCATTATTGATAAAAAGTTATTTATTTAAAAATTCTATAAAGTATAACATACACCACAGAAAAAACACAAAACAAGTTTAATGAACTGCAAAAACTCATTTAACTGTGCGGGTCAAGTATTAGATCACTGCACATAAGAAATTGCCCCTACTCCATTGCCTATTAATAAAACATTCAATTTTTCCACAAAGTTAATTATAATCCTGATTTTTTACTCATTACTTCCTTACTCCTCTTTATAATTTTACCACCTAAGCATGAAACTCTAGACACTACAGTTTCAATTTGTCTAATTATGAACATTATATAAATGGAATCACGCTGTATATATATATTCCACTATGTGTGGCATTTTAGTTGTGCTTGTGAAATGCATCACTGCTATTATGTGTAGTTGGCTGTAGCCGTTTCCTTTCATTACCTAACAGTATTACGTTTTATAGTAGACTACGATTTCCTTATCCCTTTCTACTGTCTCCACATTACTTTATCCATCCTACTTATATGACAAATGATGACAGAACAATATTTGGTATTGTGGTTTTTGGAATTTTACACCTTTTGATGGGTGTGTAGTTGTAGTGTATTAAAGGTTTTCATTTGTACTTTTCTGGTAACTAATGAAACAGATCATCTTCTCACATTTATTGGATATTTAGACAGCCCCTCTTTTAAGTGCCCATTCTAGCATTTCACCTATTTTCCTATTGGGCTTTCTTCCTTTTCCTTTTGTAATTTTTGAAGCTCTCCAAATATTCTGAATATAAGTTCTTTATCAGATACACCCAATATAGTCTCCCATATGGATTTAGGTATGGTGTCCCATTCTGTGATTTCCCTTTTCACTATCCTTAGTGTTTTTGATAAAAAAAAAGTTCTAAATTTTACCAGAGTTGTTTTTTTTTCCAATTTTTTTCCCTCATGGGTTATTAAGTATTCTTTTCAAGAAGTCTTTGTCTACTCTAAGATCACAAAGGTATCTGTGTATGCTTTTTTGTAATAGGGCATTGTTATATTCTGTACATATATTTAAATCTATCACCTAGTTAGAATTTTTGCATATGGAGTACATTAGGGCTTAAAGATTCATTTTTATTCCACAAGAACATTTAAGTGACCCCACCATCATTTATTGGTAAGTTCATACTCCATTATATTGCCGAGTTACTGTTGTCATATTAGATAACCAAACACACAGGGAATTAAGCCTCTATTGTTTGCTGGGCTTCTAATCTGTCCTTGTACTAATACCACAGCTTAATAATAAACTTTGATACATGACAGCGTAAGCCTACTAGGTCTACTGTTCTTTGAAAATGCCTTGCCTATTCTTTAGCCTTTGCATTTCCCAAAAAATGTTAGAACTGGCTTGTCAATTTCCTCCAAAATAAATCAGAAATTCCATCAAACATAAAGATCACTTTGATAAGAAATATTATTGAACTGTTCTATTTTCTGTGCCCATGGAAATAAACATGAGCAAAAGATCTGTTTATGAAAGACCAGTATTTCTTTAAAAAAACTTCACGTATTTCATGCATAAATATCTTGCATATATTTTTTTAGATTCATTCACAGATATTTTCTCTCTTTCATGCTAAAAAAATCTTTAAAAAGTTCATTTTATGTTTCTTGCTGGTATACAGAAGTAACTTATTTTAAATACTGAACGTGGGTACTGTATCCTCATTAAACTCACTTATACCATTAATTATTTTTGGGTTTTCTAGAGACATAATCAAATCATCTTGAAATAATGAGGATTATTTTTTCTTCCTTTTTTTTCCTTCTCTTACTGAACTAGCTAGAAGCTTCAATTCAATAGTATGATTCTCTAAAGTTCAAGAAAGAAAAGGATGAGAGATCACAGTATAAATTCAGCATATCCTGGTATATGGGGAAGCTTCTTAAGGCATTAAATCTTTGTTTTCAAGTAGATGAGTTAACTTATGGTTTCTAAAAGAGCCTAATAGAGAAGAAAACACTTAGTTCATATTTTCTCTTTTAAATATCCTTTCAGAAGCAAAAAAGGAGTACATGAGCTTCTGAAATATTATTTCAGAAAAAAACCCATTCTGTACTCCATGAATTTGACTTAACTTTTTCATAATCTAAATAATTAAAACAGAACCTACCTCTGCTTGATTGAGACTAGAGTTTGGAACTCGTGGGGCATGGTGGCTCAGAGCAGAGAGGCAGACAAGAATGAGGTGTAGTGCTCCAATTTCCAATGCCATCCGCCTTAGAAGCACACCATCATCAGTTGTCAATGGTGTGGTGCTAAACAAGCTACGAAGGACATGGAAAGGAAGAGTTGGAAGCACATTGGCTGATGGAGATTGCAGAATATGACCTAGGTTAAGAAAAGAGAACTCAAAATTAAAAACATTTAAGAACATAATAAGTATTATAATATACAGGGTCACAAATTATTATATGATTATTAATAATAAATAGTTATTATTATACGACAACATAACACATACCATTAAATTTATTTAAAAAACAACCCAAAGACCACAAATGAATATCTGAAAATTTAATAATAAGAAGTGTCTGGAAAAACCTCTTTAAGACATCATATTTGTAAACAAATAGTTGAGATATATTCATATAATTATATTAATATAGACTATATTAAGATTATTATAAACCAGAAATTGAACTGAAACCTAACAACTAAAATAGAAGCACTGAAAGTTCCTGATTGCCTTGGGAACAGTTTCAACCATGAACAGATAATGGAAGAGTGAAACCATTTTATTTGGTCTGTGATATAGTTTTCTACTACATCTAGCTTTAGAAAAGAATGTTAAATGCAAAAAACCCAAACCAAACCAAAATAAAAACCATCACTATATGAAAAGCGGATGAGACAACGGATACCAGAATTACACTTTTTAATAAACATTCACTTTATAGTCACTTAAAAAAAAGGTGAAATGGCATAAAGACAATTTTCTGCTTAGGATTACACCTAGCATTTTGTAATAGAGTGCCAAAATAAAATGTATCCCTGTATCTACTTAAACGAATTAGATCAAGTAATTAGAAATTCTTGATCTGGGGCACCTGGGTTTCAGCTCAGGTCATGATCTCAGCTCAGAGTCTGCTTGAGATTTTTTCTCCCTGGGGCACCTGGGTGGCTCAGTCGTTAAGCATCTGTCTTTGGCCCAGGTCATGATCCCAGGGTTCTGGGATCGAGCCCCACATTGGGGCTCCCTGCTCAGCGGGGAGCCTGCTTCTCCCTCTCCCACTCCCCCTGCTTGTGTTCCCTCTCTCGCGGTGTCTGTCAAATAAATAAAATCTTAAAAAAAAAAAAAACTTAAAAAAAAAAAAAAAAAAAAAAAGATTCTCTCTTTCCCTTGCCCTCTGCCCCTCCCACTCTGCTCTCTAATAAATAAATCTTTAAAAAAAAAAAACAAACTCTGATCTATTGAAATAGGTATATACAGTTTATATATGAAACCAAACAACCAAGACTAGTAATTTAGTAAGTTATTAGAAAAACTTTTAAAATAATGTCACCATTTTTTTTTAAAGATTTTATTTACTTGAGAGAGAGTGCACACAAGCAGGGGGAGCAGCAGGTAGAGGGAGAAGCAGGCTCCCTACTGAGCAGGGAGCCCAATGTGGGGCTCGATCGCAGGACCCTGGGATCATGACCTGAGCCAAAGGCAGACGCTTAACTGACTGAGCCACCCAGGTGTCCCAGTGTCGCCATTTTTGAAGAATCCCATCAACATGAAAATTCAAAAGAAAAGAATGTGTTTCGTAAAATATGTATTTTGAATATTTAATAGCTTCAGAGTTCTAGGATCCACGAATAAATTCACATAGTTTTATTAGATTAAATATACTTGTAGTAAGGGTTTAACAGTATTCTAACTGGCATGTGACAGATTTCACCTCTAATCAAAACCATGTGATTTTAAAATTAAGAACGATTACTAATTTTCAAATGGAATGGTCATTAACTGAAGAATCACACGTAAACTGATTGAAAATCTACTTGCTAGGCTACCTTATTACTTTTCTTTAATGTTCCCTTATATTAAATAAAATTGCCAGCCCAATGGAAACAATTGCTACAGCTTTTTATTATCATTCTGTAATATTATTACATTACAAAATATTATACAATGTTATTTTCCACATTCTGTTCTCTTTAGTCTAAACACTGCTTCCAGATTCACTTTAAGAAAGATTATCATCATATCATGACTTGGTTCATATGTTTTAATAAATTTTCATTACTGTTCAGAATAAAATCTGAAGTTCTTAATAAGACTTTCCATGATCCGTTATTGATAATAGCTTTTAGAATGAGCTCTCAGTGCTTTTTATGCAAATTTTCATCAGCTAACTTACCCTCTCTCACATAATCTGAGCACATTAACACTGCTCAAATCATCTTCTTTCTAGCTCATCTCAGCCTAAATAGACTATCCTTCAAGGCCCCACTACAAATTACTCTGTCACTTTATTCACATAGCTGGGCAGTAAGCAAATAGTCTCACACCTGAGAGCCTTCACAATATACTGGACCTCTGCAAGTCTTTTGTTACTTGTTAAGTCTATGGTTTATATGTACTGCTTGTTGCTACTATTGGAGAACATTAGCTACATGAGGGCAGGATCTAAATAGCTGCTTCATTTTTGACTGCCTCTGATGGTGCCCAGAAGTTTTGTAGACAGTAAATACATTTTGAATGAATAAAGTAATGAAAATGAAGATTCTTTAGGGCTTGTTATATGTATCATTAGAACAAAACTACCAAGAACAAATGATCTAGTAGCTTTACTGTGATAGAAATAACGAAGAATAGGCACTGAGCTGAGTAACTTTTACACATCCTACATTAAATTTCATTAATAATTCTAAACACTTACTTCCTTCTCCATCATCTGTCACTCCCAATACCAGTCGAAGAAGGCACTGGGCATGTTTTCTCTCTTTTAGTAGCACTTCAGCATAGCCCGGAAGACGAAGAAATAATCCGAAAGCAGCCAAAGAATGGGCAGGAATGGGAGACATGGTCTGTACTGCTGATTTGATGGGTGGAGGTTCAGCTGCAATGGTTTCTGGTGCTTCATAAACTAATTCCCCTGATTGTTCAATGGTCACCCATTCAAACTGATCACTATCTTTTGGCTTTTCCTGAGTGGTAGAAGTTACCACTGGAGCACTCACCTAAAGAAAAAGAAAAATTTTTTTTGGCTATTTGTGTGTTTCAACATCAGGTTCAAATTAAAGACCTGACTTTAAATGGTCCCTTTAAAATACAGGAATAAAAGGATCAATAAAGGGACATATTTTTAAAAGCTTCCAAACATCAGAAATTAAATGATATCATGAGTATGGTGGTATCTGCCAAGTATCTCTACTTTAAAGTTAGATACATACATCCATACATTTATTTATTTATAAATGAAGTTACTATTTTATCCTTTGTAATTAGTTAAGAATCTGCAGACAGAGTCTTTGAGGCTATGTAAATATCTTTTTTCTCCCCAAACTCTGATCAATTAGAATTAGCATTTTAAAAATTCTTGACTAAAACAATAATTACTACAGTGGTTGCCAAACGGCAACTTTCCATCATTCCTTGTATATTTATTAGTTGGCCCTGAACTGTAGGTAAAAATGTTCCCTTCTTCTCCGCCTATTTATTCATTCATATATTAATCTACATCAGTATGGAACTAGGGTCCCTGCAGATGGATCAGGTTGGATCCTAAATCAATGACAGTTGTCTTCGATGTTTTTGACAACAAAGACAGCCGTGTGAAAATATAGGAAGAAGTTGGACTGGTGCGGCTGTAAGCCAATGATTGTCAAGTGCCAGCAACCACCAGTGTATAAGAAGAAACAAGGACAGATTCTTCCCCAGATCCTGCACAGGGACCGTGGGTCTGATGACAACCTGATTTCAGACTTACAGCTTCCCTACATATAAAAGAATAAATTTCTGTTGTTTTAGGCCATTCAGTTTGTGGTCCTTTGTTACAGCAGCCCTAGGAAACTAATATACATATACTAAGTACATGAAATTACAGAGAATAATTCCCCTACTTCATTCAATAAATATAAAGTGCGTTGTAATTACAATTTCCACGAGCCACACTCCCTCATTAATAAAAGAACAATGAAAATACATACATCAATAACAGCAACATTAATTAACAGTAAAGAGGTTAAAGCAGTATGTTTTTAAAACTATCTGAAATAGAAATCGAACCTAAAACAGGAAAAAAAATTAAGCAAAAAGACAATGCATTTGGGTAGTAGTATACACTACCATCTTACTCTCACATTTCCAGTACTACCCGTAATTAATAATGCCTACAGCAGCACAGAAATAAAAATGCTACTGTGTGATGACCAATAAAATCAAGGTAAATGCTGCAGCATAATTAATTTGGCAAATGTGCTCGGTCTTCAGCGTTTCTTTGGTACCAGCTAACTCTCACAAAGCTCTGTACAGGCTGACCTTTGAAAGACTTAAAAGATGCTCAAAGACTATAAGGGAAAGGGTACTCTCAAAAGTTTAACACACGTGAGCCTTTTTTAAAAGCAAAAAAAAAGAGAACAAAGGGCTTTGCCATGGAATGATATATTCAATTAGGAATCTTATCTTACTTGTTGAATTACTTCTGGATATAGCATGGGTAGTCTTTCTGCAATAAGAGCCAGTCCACCCATTCCTGCAAAAACTTGTAATGGTGACTGAATGGGACAGGTTTCAAGTAAAGATTCATCCAATATCCCATCCATACATTCATCACTTGGAGTGAGAGCCTCATCTTCTGGACAGCTACCAAGTAAGTCTCCATGATCTAGAACAATAAATTACAAATAACAAGTAAGAAAGGGTCTCGGGGTGCCTAGGTAGCTCAGTTGGTTCAGCGTCTGCCTTCAGCTCAGGTCATGATCCCAGGGTCCTGGGATCAAGCCCCGCATCGGGATCCCTGCTCAGTAGGGAGCCTGCTTCTCCCTCTCCTTCTGCCCCACCCTCCAATCATGCTCTGTCTCTCGCTTTCTCTCTCTCAAATAAATAAATAAAATCTTTAAAAAAAAAAAAAGGGGGTCTCTTTTTATACTAATCTTTCATTTACAAAGCAGATCTTATTGTCACCTCTCTACTCAACAAAAGAGCATAAATATCTTAGGTTATTCAGACAAATCTTTAAGGCTAGATGATACAATAATTTTTAAATGATTTCTGAATTTGCCTCTTAAAGTCCTGCTACTCAAAGTACAGTCATTAGCATATGAGCACTGGCATCATCTAAGAGCTTCTGAAATGTAGAATCCCAGGTCCCAGCCCTGACCTACTGAATAAGAATCTGCATTTTAACAATGTTCTATAGGTAATTTATACGCGTATTTTTTAAGTCTGAGAAGCACTGTCCTTTAGGGCGTATTTGTAAGTTACACTGTATGTAAAAATAAGAAAGTCTGCAGAGATTCAAAGCAAATACTAACATATGTTAGTATTCAGAACATCATGTTCTGAAGTATCTAATTACGAAAAACTGAATACCAACAAGACTTCTCATACTGAAAACTAAAAATACCATATTGATTTAACTTTGAATCACTCACAAAAGAAAACCAAAAGATTAGTAAGTTTACACATAACCAGATTCTATAAACACTAAAAATACCCCAAATAATCCTGCTGAAAACCGAGCAAAGGAAATATTCTAAAATTTACTGAAGAATGCAAAAGGCTAATAATAAAGCATATGTGCTCATAAAATCTTTCAATTAAGATTAATTTCTAGCGAAAATAGCAATTTTTTATATTTATAAATAATTCCATCATAAAACTACTTTGTTAGCCTGATAAAATAAAATCAAGTAAATTAAGTCATCAGCTACAGAAATCCCTACTTCCTCGGATCAGGGACTGTAATTTTAAAGGAATTACCACATACATACCTTTCTCAGGGTGTAACCTTTTAAAAGAGTCCGTCTTTGACAGACTTGGGTCTGTGATAACTCTAGATCCCAATTTAACAGTCAGGTCTATTGAACGGTAACCTTGAGGAAGTTTTCGGTCATATAGGAGAGTTAAGAGTTGGGCAAGTGTCATTTCTGCTGGCAATGGCTGGCCTAAAAACAACATAACTAAGTTAAACCTAGAATCCAAGAGGGAGACATTTACTTGGTTTGATTTAGTCAGTTAGTTACAGTTTTTACTGAAGTGCACCTTAAGCATCTGATTCTGACACTAATTTAAAAACAATTTAAAATCAGCACATGAAAAGTTTTCAGAAATCTATTTCTGATACATGTGAACAATATTGTCTATAGAGAGTGTTAGTCACCAACCAAATCACACCAAGATCTTCTGAGCCATAGCAAGAAACAAAGAAACAGACATTCCTATAAATCCAGGGTTGGCAAAATCTTTTCCCTAAAAGGTCAGGTAATAAATATTTTAAGCAAAGAAGACTATACGGTCTCTGCTGCAACTACTAAATCTACCATTGTGGAATGAAAACAGCTATGGACTATACACAAAATAAATGGGCATAGCCGTATTTCAATAAAACTTTACAGACAGAGGGGCACCTGGGTGGTTGGTTAAGCGTCTGACTCTGGATTTCAGCTCAGGTCATGATCTTGGGTTCAGGAGATCGAGCCCCACGTCGGGCTCCGCACTCAACACGATGTCTGCTTGAGATTTTCTCTCCCTCTGACCCTCCCCCTGCTTGTGCTCTCTCTCTCTCTCTAAAATAAATAAAATCTTTAAAAAAAATAAACTTTAAAAAATATTTTTTTAATAGAAAGGGATCCAGTCTACTGGCCATATTTTGTTGATCTATGCTATAAAACAGTAACATAAAGCTAAGAAGGAAAATCCTTTCAAAGTTAGCTGGCAATATGATTATAACAATATAGCAAAAAAACAAATAAACTGGGTATCATCTTAACCAATGGAAAGTATATTGGTTAAAGAATATGTATCACCTAGGGAGAAAACATTGCTTAACTATCAGTGGTACAGCAAAGAGTTCCACTACTATAACCAATTCATCAAAATCTGCCTCAGGCTGCTTCCTATACAACTTGTTATGAACTCTTTAAAACATTACTTTTACTCATTTTATAGCACAAAGACAGCAAAATTTAGGAAGCTAGTAAACTATAAATATGCAACATTATAATGTTTAAAAGGATATGTAAAAGGTTACTCCTTTTCTTCTCATTTTGCTTACAGGGAACTACACGGACAAAGCCTCACTAACTCACTTAATCTCATCAAGAGCACTTGATTAAACTGGAGTCTGGTAATTACATGTCTTCAGAATTTTTTTTTATTTTTAAATACTGTGAACATTACCTGCCAAGAGTTTGTGGAACAGGTGAAACACTGGCACAGTAATTATTTTGTTGGCGGTCTCTGCTCCTGAAGAAGTACTTCCTATTTTATCAGGCATTGTCCTCCCTCTCCTGGATGGCGGACGAGGTGGTGTAGCTGACACAGCCCGTTTAGACTGGGATTTCAGCCCTAAAAGAATCAGTAAGATTCTACAGATAGCCAACACACTCATGAAATAAAAGAGCATTTCTACAATATTTTTTAAAAGCATCACATTCCTAACTAATGCCAAAAGAGAGAAATGTTTCTTCTGATTTTTATCTCCCAATTTTTTATTTGCCCCTCATGACACACCATGAATTTTGGTTTCACGTTTGTAACTATTTCCAAGAAAGTAAAAAACAAGGCTAAATTCTACTGTCTCTGAGAAACAGACGACTGCCCATTTACTAGATAGCATTTCTGTATGAGTATGTAAAGGAAATCTCACATTAATTCTTCTCTGATATAGAATAAGTTCCACCAATACAGAGATCTTCTATTTGAGGAGTAAAGTAATATATACGAAACCTTTTTTTTTTTGAACTAAAATCATCTCACTTATGTTAAAGAAAATATCCTCCAAAATGATCAGTTATCTTGGCCATTTTGTCGCCTTCTTCACCTGACAGTATGAGTACAATTCTCTGTACACTGTCAAGCTTAAATGGAGCACCTAAACAATTCACAAATGTTCAGTATCTGATGAATTATATTAAGTTCTGGATATAAAGTAAGTGTAATAATTACACTGCCAATGAGTAACGGATTTCAGGTACAATGTTTTTCATCCAGTATTAAAACATCATTACAAGTCAAGCTTTTGCATTTATACTTTTTATTACATGAAGTTTCTATAAATATATGCTGTTATTTTATTAAAAAAACCAAATAAAATCAAGATTATTTAAAAAGAAAGCATACCTGAAGCAACAACAACACTGTAATTGTCCTGAAATCCATTTTCTGCCTTAACTTTCTCTTTCTCTTCATGGTTTTTCTTTTCTTTGTCATCTTTCTGTTCACTAATTAGTTTAGCAGTGATACTTGGTGTATCTGTAAGAAAATATTACCTAAAATACACTGCATTTCAAAGTCATTAAGAAGGAAGCTACAAATATTTCAAAACAAAGATTACACAAGACATTATCAGTAATATGGACAGAATGTAAATGCATTTAGAAGAAATTGATGAGGTAAAGCCTAATATTCATTCCTTGCTGATACCAATGTAAGGGAATCACCACTGTTCAAAAGCCAGGATACTAAAATTCCAATCTCTAGAAAACACTACAAATTACAGTGGTATTACCTCTCAAGGCAATGAAAAACTATTATGACTAAAATTCCTTTACTTTAGGCATAAGTTTAATGTGCTTGCCACCAACATGTAATTTGGTCCTCACAACATATGTATCAAGAAAGAATATTATTCTCAAAGTAAGAAAACAGCCTTTAGCAAGGTTACTAATCTAACATATTAATGGCAAATATGGAATTCAAGCTCAGGACTCATCCTAAAGCATTATATTAGACTTATTCTACAAACAGGAGTAGAAAGGAACAAATTTTGGTAATGAAGATTTGTTTTGCTATTTTTAATTTAGGAAACTTAGATACCTTAAAAACAAATACTAAGGACTTTAATAAGATAAACTCTTTGAATTAATGTTTTCTTTCATTACTTTGGAATATGGCATGCTATTAAAAATCATGAAATGAATGGATGACTGTATAATGACCTGATTTGGCCATTAAGAAATCCAAAAACCTAGATGAACTGTTTTTTTTTAAAAACTGTTTTAATATTAGGAATGACTTTCACTAAATAGATACGATTGATATAGATTGTCTTTGTACTTTTCTAACTTAACACAATTATGATCTAATGCTGCTTCATAATGTTAAAAAGGTGAAACAATCAATTGATAAAATAGCATGCTTTGTATTATTTCCTACTCTTGGCTTTCTTTGAATGTCTGAAAACATCCCTGTGATCTCAATTTCTGCAGCTCCTTCCTAACTGCAGACTGTCTTTAAAGAGTTTCGTTTTTTGTGAAATTTAGAAATTTTGTAAATACTATAAACAATAAATACAGAATGCAACAATACATTCAGTGTCTTACAAAAGCAACCAAGCAACCCCAAATAGCAAAAGAGTTACAGAAGTCAGAATGAAATACTTAAATAATAAAAATTCACACAATTAATTCACAGCATCATCAAGAAAACCAGTAAAGATCATTGGGTGCTAAGAACTTAAACAGAGTGCTATCCCAGTAAATGCCAGATACTAAAAGATATCAGTAAGAAAAAATTTTCTCAACATTGTTTAAAATTGTTCTAGCTTGGATTATCACTTCCGGTCAAGATAAAATAACAAAACCCAGATTTACTCTCCAACCTGAAATAACCACAAACTAGGAAAGTACATTAAATAGTTTTCAGACAATAGCCATTAGGACGGCAGGAGAGGGATGCCTGGATGAGTGAAAACTAAAGAGGTGAGCCCTAGGACTTCTACAGCTGATTAGGCTGCCTTGAGTTTCCCAGGTCACAGACTGGCACAACTCAGAAGTCACCCAAGGTGAGGACAGAGACTAGGAGCCCAGGAAGACAAAGGCAGCTGGCTGTAATTTTCAGGTGACACTGCCAGGGAGGAGAGATCTCCAGAGAGAGCTCCAGAGACCTAGTGTCTCCCGTGGGTTTTTAATGCATACAGATGAGCATTTTGTATGAGGAAACCACCAAAGGCCAAGGAAAAAACTTCTCAAAAGTATAAGAGGACTAAGCCCAGGTCCTAAAAAGAGGGTTATAATATGTAGTGTTCCTGATGCCTAGTGAATTCCTAACGGAGTTCTCTGAAGGGTATCACCTCAGTAGTGAGGCCAAAGTAGCCCTAGACGTTCATTTTCAAATGTGGTACCCTACTTCTATTCCAATATAGCACCTTTTTAAAATTAAATTCATTAAAAATTTAGTTCCATAGCCTCACCAAACAAATTTCACGTGCTTAAAAGCTACTGCACTAGACAGTGTAAGTTTAAAAAAAACTTCCATCATCACAATAAGTTCTGCCCTAGATTAAAAGTAGCTCTTGTCCTACCTAATAAAACTTAAAAGCTGGCTCTAAAAGCAACAATCTATTTTCAGTTAATATAACTTTATACCAAAACAAAATGAAAAATATTTACTAAAATACAAGAATTTCGAGCACCCAAAGAAGTAAAAGGGTAGAAGTCACATTGCCTGGCATCCAATAAAATTTTCCAGGCAAATAAAGAAACAATAATATACAATGTACCATAATAAGGAAAAAATAATCAACATAGACTAGTGTGTTTAAGATGACAGAGGAAAGCTTATACACTTTCGGTAAGGACCAGGAGATATAAAAAAGAGCCTAAAGAACTTCTAACAAATTAGGCCCTCCAGAGGATAGAATTTGAAGATAGAGCAATATAAATTATCCAAAAATTATAAAGAGAGGGGAAAAAAGTAGGGCAAAAAAAGTGAACAGAGCTTCAGTGAGCTGTGAAACAACCTCAAGAGGCCTAATTAAAATGTGTAACTGGAATTACCCAAAGAGAGGAGAGAAACAAGGAGAAAGAAAATATCTGAGACAATATTTGTTAAAAAAAAAAAAAATCCAAATCTGATGAAATCTATAAACCCAGAGTCAAGAAAGTCAACAAACCTGCATTATAAGAAGAAAACTACAAGGCATATAACAATCAAATTGCTTAAAAGCGACGAGAGAATTTTGTAAAAGCAGAAATACTGACAGGTGACCTTTATTTTTTTAAAGCAATATAGTGAAAAGCTATAGGAAGTAGGTAAAATTATTAAGTAATTTTGGATTACTTTTGTTTTTATACATATTGATAAAATACACACACACGTAAATATATCATCAAATATAGCTAAAGATCATAAACATGCCTTAAAGGACCAAAGCATTGCTAAATAGAGGTTAAATTCAGCACTTGCAAATTTCTGTTGTTTGCTCAGGATGACTCTGTTAGACTTTTTTACTAACTAGTATTCTTACAAAAAAACTTATTTTTTAAATATGTATGTAATAAAGGGAATTATTCCTATTCTTAATGACTGAATATGACATTTTAGAAAATAGCATTCCTTTATAGTAAAGATAAAGAAAAATGTTAAATTTCCAGTTACTCTGTAATAATACCTATTACTTTTCCATGATCAAGTTAAATGTAAGAAATCTCAATAACTGAATTTCAGTACTCTCCCCCCTTGTCCTTCTTTCATTTAATTAATTATTCATTTCTTTCCCTCATCATGTAGAAGGAACAATTTCAACACTATGATAGAAAAGTCTGTAAAATCAAATTATCAAAAAAGTTTACCTGTAACAGGATAAGGCAGACATTTTCAAATAAGAACAAGTGTTATTTATGCAGTTATAATAGTATACTAACATTTTACTGCATAACATGTAAAAAGAAAAGAATTAGAGTATTACATACACACTTTGGTTATGCAGTGACTAAAGGCAAAAAGATTCTTTTCTATCTTATTTTCTCATAGCAATCACATCCATTCAAGTGGTTTAACCTACTACCTATGTATGGTGACAACTCGGAAATCTCTTCAATCCAGTTTTTTATTCTAAGCTTATATTTCTATTTCCCACTAATAAATAGGCATAAGATTTTTTTCTGAGATAGTTCTAACTTCCTACAGCTGTAAGCTTAGGTACCCCCTTCCAATGCATACAGACAGAAACATATTTGTATTAGAACGTGAACATTCTTAAATTTTGTTTATTTTTTACTCTGACAGCATACATAAGATCATAATACTCTGAGGGGCAGATTGTGTGTCTTGCTTTCTTTCACACCCTCAGGGCTGATTATTGTGCTTAGACACAGAAGATGCTCAGTCAATTTATCACTGATTTCATTCACAGGATTTCTGAGAGGCAATAAAATCAAACTGTCTACAGTTGATTTGCATTCTGCCATTAAAAATTGTTTTTATTTTTAAATCAAAACCACACTGAGATACCACCTTACGCCAGTTAGAATGGCAAAAACTGACAAGGCAAGAAACAACAATTGTTGGAGAGGATGTGGAGAAAGGGGATCCCTCCTACATTGTTGATGGGAATGCAAGTTGGTACAGCCACTCTGGAAAACAGTGTGGAGGTCCCTTAAAAGGTTAAAAATTGAGCTACCCTATGATCCAGCAACTGCACTACTGGGTATTTACCCCAAAGATACAGACGTTGTGAAGAGAAGGGCCATATGCACCCCAATGTTCATAGCAGCATTGTCCAAGATAGCTAAATCATGAAAGGAGCTGAGATGCCCTTCAACAGATGACTGGATTAAGAAGATGTGGTCCATATATACAATGGAATATTATTCAGCTATCAAAAAGAACGATTTCTCAACATGTGCTGCAACATGGACGGCACTGGAGGAGATAGTGCTAAGTGAAATAAGTCAAGCAGAGAAAGACAATTATCATATGGTTTCCCTCATCTACGGAATATAAGAAGTAGGAAGATCAGTAGGAGAAGAAAGGGATAAAGAAAGGGGGGGTAATCAGAAGGGGGAATGAAGCATGACAGACTATGGACTCTGAGAAACAAACTGAGGGCTTCAGAAGGGGAGGGGGGTGGGGGAATGGGATAGACTGGTGATGGGTAGTAAGGAGGGCACGTATTGCATGGTGCACTGGGTGTTATACGCAACTAATGAAGCATCAAACTTTACATNTATACGTAAGTAATGAATCATGGAACTTTACATCAAAAACCAGGGATGTACTGTATGGTAACTAACATAATAAAAAAATATTATTATAAAAAAAACTGTTTTTATTTTTGTAACCTGTATGCTGTTCAAAGGCATTAACTTAGAATGGCTTAGAAGCATTATCTTAGAATATAGGCAAGAACCTAAGGGAAAATTTCTTTCTTTTTTCACTAATATAAACAATAAGGTCACCAGTCAGATCTACCTACTTCATTTTCATCTTTTGACCATTCATTTCATCCTGAGATCTAGTAAATGCTCATTAGAGTCCTGTCATCCCAACTAATAGCCTGCAAATCATCTATTATAAGACAGCCAGATGGTTTATTGTGAGAAAATTCCATCAACGGCTTCCCAAGGCTTGTCAACATTTCCAACTGTCCATTCTGTCATTACCCCACATAATACACATCACACCAAAAGAACTATGGGTGTTAGAATGTACTGTACATTTTGTCCCCTTCATCAGCTTCTTACTCATGCTTCAAAATGTGAAGACATATTGACCTTTTCTTTTTTTTTTTTAAGATTTTTATTTATTTATTTGACAGAGATAGAGACAGCCAGCGAGAGAGGGAACACAAGCAGGGGGAGAGTGGGAGAGGAAGAAGCAGGTTCATAGCGGAGGAGCCTGATGTGGGGCTCAATCCCATAATGCCGGGATCACGCCCTGAGCCGAAGGCAGACGCTTAACCGCTGTGCCACCCAGGCGCCCCTGACCTTTTCTATTCATTTAATGGTTGCTGAGTAGATGCAGCAAAATAAACAGTCGCAAAAAATAATAAAATTCTATATAATCTAACGTAAAGTCAAAAAAAAATTAATACTTAAATCTGACTTGCCTGAAACTCTGTCAAGAACTTCTGATAATGTTGTTGAGACTGGCAAATGAAGTGTTCGGAACTTATGGCCTGCTCCATACATTGGATGCTGGATGACATGGCTTGTGGCATTAATTCTACCTTTATACAGCTGAAAATTCAAATGAAATCAAGAAGTTATTTTTTGATACATGTATCATTATAATACAATTTCAAAAGCATAAAAGAATAGAAAATTTTAAATGCACACAAAATATAAGGGTTTATTTTGTATATATTTTAAAATGTGGTGCATCTGCCATTTGATTTGTTGGTCAACTTTTGTATTAGCATCACTGTACCTAATAATCAGTCACTTTTCCCCCCAACCAAATTGTACTTTTCATGGTAGGGTATAATCAGGCTATTCAACACAAGGAGGGTTTAAGTCCTATCATTAAGTATAAAGGTTATTCTAGTTTGAGTTTGTTATTTTAGAAATTAAGATGTAGAGGTGATTCCAGGTTCTGATATGAAATTATGAAATATCTCTGCGCACAGCTAATTATGAAGATTTATTTAACTGTTAAATACTCACTGGACAAGGAGATTGAAGAAACATTGTCACTTTCTCATCTTCCAGCATCAATTGCAAAAATAATCTACGTATAAACCCTGAAATGTTCCCTGATGTTGGAAGGTTCCCTCTTTGAGGAGATGTCTGAAAAAGTTCACAGAGAACCTGGCAAGTAGAGATTTAAAAAGTTAAGTGCACTATTTATCTGCAGCTTTGTACTTTTAAGAATAAAAAATACTATCCCCAGAGAAAATTTCTCTGAATAAGAGAAATTACTACAGAGTTTTCACATAATAAATACCTAGCACAACCAATTTACATTTAACTTTAGTCCGTATCAATGCGGTTACAACGTAATAAAAATTATGGAGAAAAGGGTATTAGAAATAAAACAGAAAGCCTTAGTAAGAAGCTGAGTGATGAAAACTAAGCCAGAAAGCAACAATTCACAAAGTTTTCATGCTACCCTGAGGCACAAACCAAATTTTCAAATACTCATATGCATGGCCTCGGTTAAAACTAGTAATTTAAACATTTCTTTTTTAATTAGGCACACTAAGCAGATATAGTTTCACAGTAACTACTTTTGACAAAGTATCTTGTTATTCTTCTCAATAACGTTAAATCATTAGTATTTTTTGAAAATTATTGTAACTATCCTCCTAGATACTAATAAATTTTGTCCTGAATAAGCACTCTAAATTAGGGAGTAAAAAAAGAAGCTGATTTCTTTTTTAAAGATTTTTTTTTTTTTAATTTGACAGAGATAGAGACAGCCAGCGAGAGAGGGAACACAAGCAGGGGGAGTGGGAGAGGAAGAAGCAGGCTCATAGCAGAGGAGCCTGATGTGGGGCTCGATCCCAGAACGCCGGGATCACGCCCTGAGCCGAGGGCAGACGCCTAACCGCTGTGCCACCCAGGCGCCCCGAAGCTGATTTCTATTTATTGAAATCTCAGGCTCTATGCTAGTTACTTTATATACATTACGGTATTTAATTGTATCAAAAACAATCTTTGAGGCAGGTATTACCATTCCCATTTTATAGGTTAAACAACCTGATGAAAGTCAAAACAGCCAGAAAGGAGGAGAATCTGGCAAAAATCAACTAGAATTATTCTTGAAATAATTCTAGCTTTCAAGATTTCGGCCCCATGGACTTACTACAATAAAATCATCTCTTAACATTTTTAATGTGTTTTGCTAAGAGTCTCCTATCTGAAAACTACCCTAATGTCTACTTCATTACAAGGAAACCAAGAGTTGTAGCAATCCAGTCACAGCAAAATACAAAGTCTCACTGAGGATGAGATGCTTGATGACCACTTTCAAGCGATCAATCCTCTTTTGGCAGCTGAAGTATTGTTTTTCTGGGCTTTTTTTTTTTTTTAACTGGATTTTGGGGAGTGGGGGTTGAGTTTAAAAGGAGGAATGTATCAACTATAACTAGAATTGCCATGAATTTGCCCATTATCTCATCAAAAGGAATATGTGACAGTTGAGAGGAGGAGGGAGCAGATATCATCAATACTTTAATTATGGTTCAAATTCAGATCCTTTAATGTGCTGGATCCCAAACTTCATCATCACCTGTAACACATACCCCTTTCTCAACTAATTTCATTAGTGTTGTTTAACAGTGTATTAAAATAAAATGCCTAAAACATAAGCCCATTTTTCTAATCTTACCTGGGCCATCAGTTTTTGATTATTAGGGTGGCATGAAATGCACTGCAGAAAGAAGGCAACAGTCGCATTCTCAATTGCTGTCCTCTGTTGAGTAGTCAATCCTGTTGGAGCAGCTGAAGAAAGAGAGGCTGATCTTGCACTGGTTTGTTGGGCACCTAAATTATGTCCTCCAGAAGTGGACCCAGAGTGACATAATAAAAACAGAAGTGCTGTCCATAGTGGATTGACTTCAGACCCACCAAGCCAGTCTTTCATAATATGGCTACTGCCAACTTCTGTCAAAAACCTAAGAATAGGAGCAACCAGGTCTGCTGTGATAGGCATCTTATTACATTGCTGTGCAACATGATGCCGCCTGAGCTTGTCCTGGGAAATATCTATTGACTGAGCAATGCTTTCTGAGTAAGAAATGTGACTAAAGCAAAAACTAGCCAGACTCCTCACAAGAAGAGATGGCAAACCTGAGTCCAATAGTTGTTTGATAGCTTCTGGAGATTGAGAAGAGGACGCAAGGGTCGCCAAATGTGATTCAGTTAGTGCAAGAGGTGCTTGTGCATTTTTAGAGTCATCTGTTAAGGATGAAGTAAGATCTTGCTTTTTGCTATCATCAGTCATGGACAGTCTGTGATGACACTGCACCGGAGGAGGGGTAATTCCCATCCAGCCCATGAGCAAAGAAAAATAACTTGGGTGTATATGACACATGGAGCAAAGCAGACTGTCAACAGCTTTCTTCAAAACCATATTGCAGGGAAGAGACATGGACCAATTAAAAAGTAACCTAGGGGAATAAAAGATGCCAGGTTAACATTATATATGTATCGTTAGAAAGACCTCATTGTTGCTAATATCTCTATTAGAAATCAACCTATACTCTATACAATTATAAAATCTATAAAATTATACATTTTGTTTGACATAATATGACATCATAAGATTTCAGGAAGATTGCTTGTGATATATATTATTTAAATATTTAGGTAGACAAAGTTAGATGAGTCTTATAAAATGAGTACAAAAAAATCAAGAGACCTATATTAAAATGGATCTACCATTCTTTGTGTGACCTAAAGCAAGTCACATAAACACTGAAAAATTATACAAAAGAAACGTTTAGATTGAATGTGACATGATTGATGGCTTAAATTCACATTTGCAAATCAGAAACTATTAGGGAGTTTCACTAGGAAGTCATGGGTTATGCCAACTGAGGAGGCCAAATATGAAAATGACAGACTACAGGACAAAAGGCCAAACTTTTAAGAGTCATGATACTCCTCAGAAATAAATGATATTCTCTTACAGACTTAGCAGGCAGGAAGTTCAGCAAAGCCTTAGCTGAATACGGTAAAGAAATGTGCGTAAGTGGAAACTACCAAAAGAACAATTTTATCAGATATCTTGAAAGGAGTAAAAACAACTAATCATAAAAACTCCAAGTAGTAACTCTTTCAAAATTTCCAGCTATAATTTTTCTCCCTAGTTGTACATTAAAGATAAAAAAAATCTGGTGGGGTAGGGGCAGAGGTTCAGTCAGTCTCAGTCAGTTAAGCGTCTGACACTTGATCTCAGCTCAGGTTTTGATGTCAAGGTCATGAGTTCCAGCCTCGCACTGGGCTCCACGCTGGGCATGGAGCCCATTAAAAAAAAAAATTCTGGTGGGTAAATTTGCAAAAAAGAAAAAACACTACTAACTGTAGGGACACATACATTAAACACTCTGATTGTAGGTGGGAAAAGCAGGCAATGACATGAATATAAATTAATTAAATTTGTGTGACACCTAATTCCAAAATTATACCTGACTATATTTAACTACTACTTTCTAAGTATTATTATTATCCAAATAGGCATATAAAATACTGTTTCATCAAGTGAAAACCTATAAAGATCTAGTACTGAGGAAAAAAAGAATTTCAAAAATCGTACTTACTCAAAGAGCTCTCGGTCCAGCAGTGCTGGTAAATCATACTCTACAAGCAATTCGTAACTGTGCCACAGAATTGCTGCCACACAGTGAAGATGAGAAGGAGATGGCATGAGAAGACCATACTCTACTGCTGAAGAGTTAGGGCACATGTAGCTCATCCTGCCACTCCTCCTCATAGCGGCCACTCTTGCAGAATCACTGACCCATTTTAACAAGGCCTGGATTCTTAAAAGAAAATGAGTTCAAATAACCAATTATACCACAACAGACATTTAATATGGATAAATATCACCATTACACGTAAGCAACTTATATATGAGAATAATATCCTGTTTTTGGTAATTTTAACCTAAAATAAGACGGAAAAGGAATTTATATAAGCAGGAAGAATAGTAGTTCTAGTTTTCCCATAACCTTACTAATCTTAACTGATGAAAATGTTTGAAGTAACATAACTATAATTTTGCAAATAAACACTAATTTTGTAACTCATTTATTTAAAAAAAACCCTAACACGATCTGAAATTACAGGATACAAAGCTTAACAAATTCACTGTCTCTTGTAAATTTTATGTTGTAACAAATCCACACAACCTAGAGCAGTAATCTAGTGCTAACTCTTCACTGTGTAGAATCTCATGCAATAGAGCATGTGTCATACCTCTGGCCCCCAACCATTAAATACTAACAGCAGCCATCCATCCCCCTTTAATCTGAAAACAGTGTACTTTTTTCAGGTGCCATCCTACCCTCAATACCCTGGAGCAGGGGCTACTGACTGACAACAATACCTTTTAAAGCAATAAGGCTTTAGAGTTTATATAAAATACAGAAAATATGATAAGATTTATAATTGAGTTCTTAAAACATGGTGTTTATACTTTTTGTTTGCTTTCAAATTTCTAGTTTAGATCACAAGATTCTTTGCTTTAGGGTAAAAGAAATGGGGTTTAGTCCCTTTAAATTTCCTATGACAAGAAATTAAGAGATGTCAGAAAAAAAGAAGAAAGACGAGGCAATTAGGGAGGAGTAAGATTTTGTCAGTCCATGGAAGCCAACAAGCTTGTTATTATGTCAGTTCTAAAACAGTTATGTTTTAAAAAGTATTATGCAGTAAAAACAACTTTGTTTAGGATAATTTTCTAATGATAAAAACCATAGAAGTATTAAAAGAATCAAAGAATTTTATGAGATTTTAAGAAAGCTGTTCCAGAAAAATATTTACAACTGATTTTTTATAATCTTTTTAACCCTATTAACCATTATGATTCAAACTTGGCAAATATTTATCAAAAAATATTTTTTTAAATTCCAATCTATTTTTAAATACAATAATCATAGAATTTATGTAAAGGAAAAAGCTTAATGGAAGCCAGCTTATTTAATATTTTGAAGTTATCACACTGAAAATAAATTTACTTGGTTAAATGTCATTTAAACATTTTTAAACAGAAAATATGAAAGCAACTAGCCTAAAATGAGTAAAAGCCATTACATTATCCATGACTAGAGTATCAATATTTACCAGGCACCTTCCACGCCTGACACTCTACTATAAACTCCCAAGTCTGACCTATGTAAATCTTCCCTTGTGAATGACGGTATTCTGTCTTCTCAAACCAAGACAAAAACTGGATTCAATGAACTTGGACACTCTAGTATGTAGCACAGTGCCAGGCATATAGCAGCTATTCAGTAAATACTAATGAGTTAAGTACCAAAAAAATTAATAATTTGTTAATTTATAAACAAATTAATAAAATACCAAATGATTTCCTCAAACATTAATTAAAATATTACAGGATCACATAAGTCAGAAAACAAAAGATTGTTTATAGAGCCACATACTCTACAAATGTCCTTCTGATATAAATGACAGATATAAAACGAGAATGCCAAATCATCACTCAAAAATTTACCAATAAAAACATTTTCCAAAAATACTTGGAGTTCTTATCAATTTGGAGGTAGAAGGCATCAAGGAAGAACTACATTAGTAAAACTCATCTAAAAATTACCTACACTAAAACATCACTAAATATCTAGGTTCAGATGTTATTTACTTGGTATGATAGCATTTCATTTTGTGGTAGGAAAGAAAAAAAAGGTAGAAATTTCGTCTACTAAAAAGCTGTCAATTAATATTATAAATAATAATAAATAATCAAAACAAACACTTTTACCATTGTCAAAATACTCTTCATACCTAATATGGACACAATAGTCTTATATTCAGACACAGTTAGTAAATACTACCTAAGACAGGTAGTATGATTAGGATACCATTACAACTTACAAAGTTCTCATCACAACACGTTCACGTAAAAATATGTAATATCTTATTCCATTCCAAACAAAAGTAATATTGATTAAAAATTCTATTTGAGTTCAAATTTGCTTAAAATATGGCCAAATATATAAAAATTTATGTTAAATGTTCACAAAAATCTCTAGAAGTTGTATCATGTAAAGCATACAGGTAAACGTGCAATATAATCAACAGTCTTAACTTCTCTGAAACACTCTAAGGAGAAAATATTACAAGTAACATTCACTACCATGTGACTGTGTATATGTGTGTCTTTAAACAAAAAACAAGAGCAACATATACCTGTCCTTTGTTCCAGGATCCTGAGTTGTTCCAAGCTGGTAAAGAATATCTATTGTAGAATCAGAAGAGAGTCCGTTCAGTCTTCCAAAAAGTAAAGGGCTGTTTAAGTCTTGCAATAAAGAACCAAAAGAAAGTTTGCTCAATTAGCAAATGGGGTAAGAAGATTTGCTCAATTTAATTTTAAATTGTTAATTAAAAATAACTCTTCTATAAGTTACAACAAAAATAACAAACCAACCCCTAAAACACTGAAACCAAAACGGAAATTAACTTCAGAAACAGGTTTAATCAGAGATCACATAATTCAACTTCATTAGTTTGCAGATAGGTAAAAAACTATCAAAGTTAACTGTCACCTGTAGGATCACTGCCTGATGCTGCACAGTTTCTCAGAAGAATGTCTATAAGCTTCAGGCCAATTCTAGTAGACTGCAGTCCTATCTTTACAAGCACGACCTCGATGTTGGGTGAATGCATTCCACAGTATGGCGACATCAATAAGGCAGCACAAGTCTGCAGCAGATTAGCAGTAGGTGCGGCTGCACTGGCCATCATTCCTTCCAGATCACTGATGTGAGTAAGGCAATGATGTAATAACCGTAACCATCCGATACTGAAATATACAACACAAAATGGCTTATGTGGTAAATTTAACTAGCTCAAATTATTTCTGGGGTAAAACCAAACAAATCAGCATGTTGTGTTTCATAAATAACACCAATCTGTGTAAAAAAAAATGCTATAAGATCAATAAGGAATTAAACACAATAAGTTTTCTTCATAACACAATAATACTTAACTACTAATCGTATTTAGGAACTACATGCTTGTCTTTCTTTTTAATTAGTCAGAAAATGTTTTTACATATACATACATTTATGTTTAAATACAAACTGCATAAACTTATAGCTGTGCAAAACTATAAAGTCTTGGCAGCTTGAGAATAAAACAAAAACCCTAAATTTTCTTATCAGGCAAAACTTTCAATAGAACCAGTCTATAAAATTTTCAACTATCAAAATTTACTAGAGGAATGTGAATTAAAGGATATATTCAGGTTTTGGTTTACTTGGTCAATTTGTAGGATTCCAATCTAACCCTTCTAACAGGCATTTAGGAATTACCATGTAAGACTAGGTCTCTGTCCATATTGTCTATTTGTATGGCTCAGATGTATCCTGGTGGCAGACACTTGGAAATTCTTATATTAGACTGTGATCTAAAGAACAGAAACCCATACCCATATATTCCATATTGTAGATTATCTCAAGAATTAAACACACATAAATCTAAACTTTAACCAGCCTCAAGTTCCGGTTCTACAGAATTAGTATTTCTATTGCACCTTATAAAATTATGGTATTATATAAATTACCTATGGAGCAAAGAACGTCCTAAGCCCTAAAAAAGAAGCCACAGAATAATTTCATAAAAAGTTCAGAAAGCTTTTTTTTTTAATGAGATACATAACATACCTCGTTTTGGATACCTGATCTTCAGATGGAAGAAAGGGATTATTAACTGTCGCTGAAGAAGTGGTACCAAAAGCAGTGAGGCCCAGTAACTTAATTTGTGAAAGGCCTAATGTGCTGGCATCTCGTGGGCGATGAAGTCTAAGGCAGACAGCAGAAGCTACTTCAGCTTTTACCAGCTGAATTTTTATGTAGGTGAGACCACTTGTGACAACAGGAGTGGACAAAGGTAGCATGTTTACCCCATCTGCACTCACTTCAACAGACACTGAGGATGGGCAGGCTGTAGGAAAAGAATAAGAAAAATTACTAAAGAAAATGTGAACTGGACTTCATGGTTTGTGAAAATCCCAGTAAAACAGCAGCTTTTAGTTATAGTCATTATGAATTTGCTAAAAGAAAATTTATATGGCACATCATACTTTGTCACTGACTTTCAAAATAACTGGTTTTAGAACTATTTTCCAACACAAAATATGAGATCTACAATATAACAAAAATAGTATTTTAAAAATTCTAACACTCACCTAAAAAAAAGATTAACTGAAAAAAAGTAATCCACATGTACACTCTTGAGTCCGTACAAGAAAAAAAAATTGCCAAATTGGCAATTGCTCTATTATTTCTACTTTACTCAGAATTATCACCAACAATGTGGGACATTTTATTAATATGCCATGGTTTACTGTTAAGTCGTTTGGGAAAGAAAAATATAAAAACACAAAGTTCTTTTCTACTAACTCATTATTTCAGTACTACCATATTGCAATGATATTGAATACAGCTGAGTTTATTTTTTTTTTAAAGATTTTATTTATTTATTTGACAGAGAGACAGACAGCCAGAGAGAGAGGGAACACAAGCAGGGGGAGTGGGAGAGGAAGAAGCAGGCTCATAGAGGAGGAGCCTGATGTGGGGCTCGATCCCATAACGCCGGGATCACGCCCTAAGCCGAAGGCAGACGCTTAATGACTAAGTCACCCAGGCGCCCCACTGAGCCATCTAGGCACCCCGAATACAGCTGAGTTTAAAAACTGCTTTTGCCTCTAATATTTTATTTCCCTTTCAAAATTTAACAAAACACCCGAAGATTTTATTTTAAATCATTTTCTGCTAAAATTTAAGTAGGTTCAATGAAGTAATATGGGAAAATTATTTCTAACATAACATGGAAGCCCATATAAGAAATCTATCAACTAAAATTATCTTTGAACTTTGATTTTAATTTTAATTTCAGTTATAGTATTAGGAAGTAACTTTTACTATATGCCAACTACATGTTAGGTTTACACTGAGAACTAGACAAACACCAATTTTGAAATTTAATCTTCACTTTTGAGAAAAGTACTATCCACATTTTACACAAATTGACAAAGTCAGAGAAATTAAGCAATCCAAATTCTTTTTTTTTTTAATTATTTATTTATTTATTTGACAGAGATAGACAGCCAGCGAGAGAGGGAACACAAGCAGGGGGAGTGGGAGAGGAAGAAGCAGGCTCCCAGCAGAGGAGCCCGATGTGGGACTCATCCTGAAACACCGGGATCACGCCCTGAGCCGAAAGCAGACGCCTAACGACTGCGCGTCCCAAGCAATCCAAATTCTTACATGAACAAATGGCACATTTTATATTCAAGCCCATATATGATTCTAAAGGCTATGTTATTTCCAATGGAACGAAACACATTTTCAATTTCTGCTCCAATTCAATAATAAAACCAAACGATTTTATTAAGCACACTTATAGTAGGGAACACCTATCCTAGTGATTTTTCATTAGAGAGAGTGTGTGTGTTCATAAGTGGGGTGGGAGGGCTGGTGGTAGGGGACAAGGGAGTGAGTGAGGGTCGGGGGGGATGAGCAGAGGGAGAGGGAGAGAGAGAATCTACACAGATTCCAAGCCCAGTGTGGAACCTGACGCAGGGCTCAATCTCATGATCATGACATGAGCCGAAATAAAGAGTTGGACACTTAACTGACTGAGCCACCCAGGTTCCTCAACATAGTGATTTTTTTTATAAAAAACAGAGCTCTTCCTTGTAACACTCTTCCTACCTCAGTCCCCATGTGCAAATTCTAGCCCCACTTCAAACCCCACCATTTACATGGACCACTCTTACTCCTTCTAAATAAAAGCAATTTCTTCCTCATGTTATATTTTCCTCTACATTTTATATTGACTGATATTTTACCATGTAATACAGATATTTTTGATCTGCTAAAACACTATGAATTCATGCATTTTCCTACTGCCATTGTACTCATTATATCTATTTTTTTTTAAAGATTTTATTTATTCATTCAACAGAGATAGAGACAGCCAGTGAGAGAGGGAACACAAGAAGGGGGAGTGGGAGAGGAAGAAGCAGGCTCATAGCAGAGGAGCCTGATGTGGGGCTCGATCCCATAACGCCGGGATCACGCCCTGAGCTGAAGGCAGACGCTTAACCGCTGTGCCACCCAGGCGGCCCCCATTATATCTATTTTTATCTAAGAAGTGTGAATTCCACAAGTATATAAGAGAGTAACAGCAATCTAATCTTGCAAGTGGAAAATTTATTTTTCCACACATGCCAGGGATCTACAAAGTTTCCCACAGTTTTTCATCCAATTATTGAGTGACATTTGACAACAACGAGAATTAATCAGCAACATAAATGAATGTAACAATGTCAACTATTCTGTAAAAAATCACTGTTTATACTGAAAGAATTTGAGGATAAAAAATGCAAATTTGTATTTCACATTCCTTTATGAATACCTGAAAGAATTCTCCTCTTAATGTAAAACTTTTCTAAAAATTCTTTTGAATTATTTACCTTGCAAAGTGACAAAACATAATCAATGAAAAAGCATTGAATGATACTCAAAACAGTACAAAGTAAAAAAAAAAAAAAAAAAAATCACACTCAAATATCCAAAATATTACAATAAAAAATTCTTTACATGTAATTATCTTATAATGGGAAAGGGGAAAGACAAATGTAATAGATTTGATTTCACATTACAAGACTAGCACTGAAGACAGCGATGGAGAAAATAAGATTGCTATCTACGGGTGTATAAACTAACTCATCTCAATGCTACAGCTTAACTTGGGAGGAAAGGCAAGGCAAAATTATGTCTAAATGAAATATATCTGTCTGGATTTCATGACACATTCTATTTGTTTGAGGGAAATAGCCATGCCAATTCATTTCATGGGAAATGATTTGGTGGTAATGTTGAATATTATACAAAAAAACTTGAAAATTAAGCAATCTGGTAATCATACCTAAGTGTATCACTGCTTACTATTTTTCTTATTTTTAAGTTTCTTGATTACAGTTTATTTTCATAATGCTTCTTTACAAAAAAATATTACTCACTTGCAAGAGATGCAAGGTGAGGTTGGATATGTATCTCTTTTAGAAGCACTGCTGCAGGAAGGTGAATGGTAAGGTCGCACCAAGCCTCCTCTGGCAGAAAGATGTAGGACCAAGCAGCAGAGCGAGCTCTTCTATGGGGTGGCGTGGCCTGTAAAAGCACCTCAGCTGGTTGGGCAGTAGGACTGCTAGATGTAATTGTACCTACAGAAGAGATTTCAAATATAAAAAAAAATTCGTAGGAGAAATCAAATAAAGCATCAAGAACTATTCGAATCATAGTAATTAAACTAGAAAAATTAGCTAAAACCATGAACATATGATGCTACAAATGTACTTATTAGTATATTTAGCATGATTTGTCATAATATTCACAAAACATCAGGACATCTAGTCAACTTGCAAGGTGACAAGTTCATTATTGCTGTTTAATTTCTTTGTCCTCACATGTCAAATGAAAACTAAAGTAGTAGTAACAACAAATCTAGCACAACTCTCAAATAATTTAAGTAAAAGAACTATGTTCAAGACAACCTTCAACTTGAAAATAATCACCTTTATCTTAGTTGTCAATATTTATGAGTTAGAAATATGAAAAGAAATATATAAAAAGAAACTATGTAAACTGGGAAAAAGAGTAACTAATTAAATCTGAAGCTACTTAAAAAAAATTATTCAAAATAAGAAGGAACAAATCCTTTAAACTGATTAACATTTACAATGAAAACTGACATAAGAATTTGCTACTTTCACAAACTGTCTTACTATTTAACTAACAAATAAAAACAAACGTGATTGCTAAAGAACCATTAAAAACTTCCTCCTCATCAACAGAAAGTTTCAAAAACCACTACCTTTAAAATCACTTGTTTGTAATTGGTGTTACTGTAATATGACCAACTTACATCAACAGCTATTTTTGCTTCATACGAGCTAATAAACTGTATAAACCCACACCAATAAGATTTAATGATTCTTTTCTTACCCAGGGGTGCAAAGTTATGGATCCCTTCTGCATTGTCAGGCTCAGAAGCTAGTATTCTTGTTTTCAAAGTGCTATCAACAGCTTTATTTGGACCAGAGTCAAGAAATTTCATAATAGTTGATACCATACTTCTTGCAGTGTTTACAATAGCCCTTGTACTAGTAACCATATTGTTGCAAATCAGCTGAACGCCACCTAAATTTACAAAGACCACCAAAGGAAAATTATCTTAAGATACTTTGACACTGAGTCACCTTTTGCAGAACACTACAAAGATGAGATCATACACTGTCAAATGATTATACTAAATGACAATTTTTGGAATTTATCTTACCCATATCATGGAATGCTTTCAAGGCATCACTAGTATCCAATACTCTCAAAATAAACCACAGTAATGGTTCAGATAACTGGCAGGTAGCAAGAGAGCCCTAAAAAAAAAAAAAAAAAAAAAAAAAAAAGTGTACTGTGACTTTAAAATCTTAATTATGAATTTCCTGTGAATTAGAACAATTAAACTTATTAAATGTAATATTCTTTTATAGTTAGTTATTTCTAAAATGGCAGCCTTAATCTAAATCACTAAATACAACATATCTGCCAAAATACATAAGAAATCTTACGTGAATCAGAAAGAAGTATACAGTCTCCTCTCTGAATTCAGAGTACTTTTTATTTTTTTTTTTAAAGATTTTATTTATTTATTTTACAGAGATAGAGACAGCCAGCGAGAGAGGGAACACAAGCAAGGGGAGTGGGAGAGGAAGAAGCAGGCTCATAGCAGAGGAGCCTGATGTGGGGCTCGATCCCACAACGCCGGGATCACGCCCTGAGCTGAAGGCAGACGCTTAACCGCTGTGCCACCCAGGCGCCCCTCAGAGTACTTTTTAAAGCTGTCTATATGTACTATTTACAGACTATTTACTATCTACAGTCTACTATATATGTCTATATCTACTATACTATAAATCTGTCTATATTTACTATTATCATTTTTGACCTTAATGTGCAATGATTTTGTTTTCCATTAGACACTAATTTCATTTAAAAATGGATCCTTCTCAGGGCGCCTGGGTGGCTCAGTTGGTTAAGCGTCTGCCTAGGGCTCAGGTCATGATCCCAGAGTCCTGGGATCGAGTCCCACACTGGGCTCCCTGGTCAGTAGGGAGCCTGCTTCTCCCTCTCCCTCTGCCACTACCCCCTGCTTGTGCTCTCTCACGCTCTCTCTCTCTCAAATAAATAAGTAAAATCTTAAAAATAAATAAAAATGGATCCTTCTCAAATATCTTTCTATCTACTCATGGATACACACACACATATATATATGCAACAGATTTTTAAGAAAATGGTAATTTTACACTGACAAAATACTCCTTTAAAAAGTACGTTTTAAAAACCTGTATTTGTAAAAATGGTAAATGAACTAGAAGTTAAAATAATCACACTGGTTCCTACAATTTCATTTTATAAGGAAAGATAAAAAGCAGGAATATTCTAACCTATTTTTCTTTTAAAATTACCTAATTCCCTTTCAGCTAAAAGGAAACTAAACATGCAACATTGTTTAAAAAAAAGTTGCATTAAATTTTCATATGTAACATCTACAGAGAACATTTTGGTATTCAACTATGTTACTTCTACAGGAAAAGAAAACTACTTGAGACAATGGGGAAAAATCTAAAATTAAAGAACACGTTAAATGTTTTATTTTTATAACACTATAGTCATTTTTGACAAGATCAACTCTAGAAAACTTTACATTCTAACTTCTAGCAATAGTCTATAGTTCTCTGATGTGGCTGCTCTTATTCCAATATATGATATGAGTCTTCTGTTCTCTGTTCTATAAATAATTCTTTATTCCCACTGCTAGAAACTATTTACATTACTGAAACAGTTGCTGGATTGAACTTACTTGTCTGCCCATATATCCACAGGCCATGTAGGTTAAAATTGGCTGTAGCATCATGTGGACTGTAGAAGCTTTTTTACTGAGAGTTGTCAATATGGTAAATAATCCATCCCCAACTGATATGGCATCTAACCCACCATGAAAGTTCTCATGTTTGGTAAGATGTAATCCACTTGCTCCTAGTTCAAATAAAAAGATTAAACATTTTTTGAAAAGTATACCCTTAAAAACCAGTAATAATTAAAATAGAAGCTTAAAAGTCATTTCTCCTGAAACCACTGAAGGATGGATATGTAACAGTTTTGTGTGTGTGTGTGTGTGTGTGTGTGTGTGTGTGTGTGTATATGTGTGTGTATATCTATCTATCTATCTGAAATTGAGATATTTAACATCACATTCAGTAAAGCATATTTTTGGATATCTTCTTACATGAGATACCTCTACTGTTGGTAAGAATAAAAAGAAGTTACTCTATGACTGAGGAACATCATCTTACACATTAGCTACGTAGGGACAAGAAAGGAAATGGAGAGAAAATAAGTGATGTGGGTACATAACTGCACTTCAAATCATCTAGTTAAAAAAAAAATATGATGACTGTTTCCCTTACACAAAGAATTAAGTAAAAATAGACTGGAATGAATTTTGTCACAATTTATGGAAGTTTAATTATTTGAAAAAATTAACACAAGATATTATCTTTCCAACAGGCAGAAAAGTTAAGCAACAATATAGAAATTTTACATTGATATATGTGTGTCACAGAAACTGTTACACTTTGGATAAAATTTTATATTTCACTTCTTAAGAAAATGTGAATAAACCTTACTGGTTCCCTAATATAAAATTTGATGTGAAATTCTTCATCTATAAGACATTAGAGATATAGAACCATAAATTGTGGTACCTTATTTAGAAGACTGATTTTTTCTTAATTTAACAAACTACAAGTTATTTGGTTAGTAATTTTCAATTTTTAAAAAATTCACACTTAAAATTCTTCCTAATTTCAATTTCACTTATTGATAGAAGCCACTCTATAAAAGTTTTCACTTACATCATGCTAAGAAGTTTGCAATAAAGTAGCTTCACACTATAAGGTAATAAAAAAAATGTTCCTCAAGAAAAGAGACACAATACCGGAAACAAGATTAAATATTCTCAATACGTACCAATTATCATCGCCATAGCACTGCTATTACACAGGCCCAGGGCAGACAAAATCTGGCTCATAATCTGTTGGTTGGCTAACACTAAGTCAGCGACATACGCAGGTGATCCTTGAATACTACTACTGCTTCCATTACCATCTTTGCCTCCTGAGACTTTTTCTTCATCTGAAACACTGTCTGTTGTATTGGTGGTCACAGATACTCTTGCACTGTATTCTCTATTGTCTGAAAGAGGCAGCTGTACTAAAATGTTAATCAGTTTTAACAAATCGAACATGAGTTGATCTCTTGTCATTTCGCCACAAACTGCTTTTGCATCACCTGGACGAATGAGGTTGGCAAAGAGTCCCCCGAAGCATGCTCGAGCACCCACCGAGCTATCAGATCCACTTCGAGACATTACTTTGTCTGAGCAAGTAATATAGTGGTGCACTAAAAAGGTGACAGACTCTATTACAGCAGAAATAGTACTAACGGAAACAACTTCAAAATTCTGCTCCAGGGTAAATTCTAAGAGCTTTACTTGGGCGTCAAGAGGTCCTTGGCCTGTCTGGAAAGCACCCCTGCAGAAAAAGAGGTTTAAAAATTAATCCCTGTTAAACTGTTAAAAAAGTAACCATCCCACAACACAAGAAAGCTAACAATTAAACTCTTGATATTAACTATTTCATTTTGCAGCAAATGGTTTCCATCTCTTCCTGAGTCAACCTTATTTTCTTCTCCACGTTACACAAAATCAAAAATGATTTCCCTCCCAAATAGAAAACTAAAGGACAAGTAAATCAAAGAGGTGATTTTGAAACCCCAGACTAAAATATTTCAGCATCACATGGCACTCCTCATAATGGGATAAGCTCTGGTTTTTCATATCCTCAAATGGTGCTATTTTATTTTATTTTTTTTTAAAGATTTTATTTATTTATTTGACAGAGATAGAGACAGCCAGCGAGAGAGGGAACAGGGAGAGTGGGAGAGGAAGAAGCAGGCTCACAGCAGAGGAGCCCGATGTGGGGCTCGATCCCACAACGCCGGGATCACGCCCTGAGCCGAAGGCAGACGCTCAACCGCTGTGCCACCCAGGCGCCCCTCAAATGGTGCTATTTTAAACTTTCTCTACTGATGATGATTTTCAAAAATGAAGATTCAGTCAAATAATTCCTATGCATGAAATTAAATGCTCTCCAGTTTTGCTCATGCCTAAGATATAAAAAGCTGGAGAAAACAGTGCCCCCTAATTAACAAGAGAAAGTGAAACTAGCTATAAAGTCACATAAATCCATCAGAGGGAGGCTTGAAATCCATGAAAAGATAGGCACCTTCAAGGAGCATTGGCTCTCCTGTGACAGAATTTGAGAAGAGACACTGGCAAAATTCAAATGAGTAAGAAGATTTCAGCTAAAATATTTAACAACTTGCTGAATCCTGGTGTATGCAAGAGTAAAAACACAGAACCCTTAGTCATCAAACCCATTCATAGGCACCCAATCTCCCCAACCCCCTGCCACACACTTCGCCCTATGCATCTATTCCATCTGGCTGTTCCTGAGTTATACACTTTATAATAAACCAGTAAATGTAAGTAGAGTCTTTTTCCTGGGTTCCATGTGTCATTCTTACAAATTATCAAAACTAAAGAGAGTCCTATGAGAACCCCTGGATTTGTACCCAAATCTGACAGAAGTGTGGTAGCCTGAAACCTAGGACTTACAAGTGCCCTCTCAAGTTGGAGCAGTCTACGGGACTGAAGAGTTAAATCTGTGATTCTATCTAATGCTGACTTTGGGAAGTGTCAGAAAAGGAATGAATGGCAGGGCAAAGCTTTATGTTGGTTCTCTGAAAATATCAGTAGTATTGATAAACTTCTAGTAAGAATGACCTATATAAATAGATAAAAATTACCAATATCAGAAATTTAAAAAAGGAATCAAACTAGAGCCTATCAACATTAAAAGGATAATAAGGAAACAGTACCAATAATTCAACAACATAGAACAAATGAACAAGTTGCTTCAAGATGCAACTGACAAATGTCACTCAAGAAGAAACAGAAAACATGAATAATCCTTCACCTATGAAGTAAACATTTTTTCCTAAAAGAAAACTCCAGACTCACTATGCCTCAGGAGTGAGTACTATCCAATATTTAAGTGAGCAGTAACACCAGTTTTACACAACCTCTTTCAGAAAATAGAAAAGGGATCCCTCATTTATGAGTCCAGGATTACCTTGATATAAAAAAAAAAAAAACAGACACCTTACATAAAAACTGGACATTATAAGAAAAATGCAAACATCCCTCATAAAAAACACAGATTCAAAAATCAACAAAATGTTAACTAATTCAAATTCAAGTATGAAAAGGATAACACATCATGACCAAGTGAGTATATCCTGGAGTACATTTGGTCAACACTTTAAAAAAAAAAAAATCAGTCAATGTAATTCACCATATTTATAGATTACTCAAGAAACAACATATGATCATTTCAAAAGATACAGAGAAAGCATTTCACAAAATCCAAGAGTAATACATGATTTTTTTAAAGCCTTAGCAAATTAAGAACACAAAAAAACCTCCTCAACTTGGTATCAGGCATCTACAAAGGAAGCTACAGCTAGTAACATTTCTACTTCTGAAAGACCTCTACTTTTCTAAAAGTGAGAAAAAAACAAAGAGGGCAAATTTAACCACTTCAATCAAGCATATTGGAGGTACTAACCAGGGCATTAGGAGAGAGGCAGGACAGGGTTTAGGGGCTAAGACACACATATTGGAAAGGAAGAAATAAAACTGTTTTCATTCACTGACCATATGACTATATACAAAGAAAAATCCAAAGTGGTTATATATTTTTTATCCTGAATTGATCTGTAGATCAATGCATTCTCAATCAAAATCCAGCAGGCTTTTATTTTGTTTTATTTTGGGCAGTACAGACAAGAATCAATAAATGTATTTTAAAATTTGTGTGGAAAAGCAAATGAAGTAGAATAGCCAAAACAATTTTGAGGAAAGAACAAAGTTGGAAAATCTGCACTACGAGACTTCAAGAAACTATGGAGGTACCAAGGCAATATGGTATTGGGAAAGTATAGACACAAACATCAATTCTACAGAACAGAGTCCAGAAACAGTACAAAACAAATATGGTCTATTGATTTTCAAAACGCATACAAAGAGAATTCAATGAAAAAAGCAGTCTTTACAATAAAAGGCATAGGAACAATTGGACATTCAGAGGCAAAAAAATAAACTTCAACCCAAATGCAACAAAAACTTAAATGTAAAAACTAAAACTACAAAATTTCTAGAAGAAAACATAGCAGATCATTTGTATGACCTTGGATTAGGCAAAGATTTTTTTTAATAGCACAAAAGTAGTTTATAAAAAGGGAAAACTTGACAAGACTTTATCAAAATAGAAAACTTTTTTGAAGAATATTGTTAAAATGAAAATACAATCCACAGATTGATAGAAAGTATCTGCACAACACTTACCTGATAAAACTGAATGCCCTCTTTACAATAAGACTGGGTATTTCTCTTCCCTTATATAATAATTAATTTACCTAAATGCTCCTGGCTAATTTATCAGGATACCATAGACTTTCTTAAAAAAACATAGAAAACATGGGGCTCCTGGATGGCTCAGTTGGTTAAGCATTCAACTCTTGATTTTGGCTCAGGTCACCGTCTCAGGGAAGTGAGATCAAGCTCTGTGTTGGGCTCTGCGCTGGACATGAAGCCTGCCTGGGATTCTCTCTCTCCCTTTGCCCCTCCTACCTGCCCCACCCCCATGTGCTCTTGATCTTGCTCTCTTAAAAAAAAAAAAAAAAGTTTTCATCAGACAGTAATGTCAATTTTATAAAATGTCTTACAGTATGAAGATAATAATTAATATGATATGTACTATGATTTTTAACAACTCATGGTCACAATTTATTCTTTTAACATATTGCCTGATTTTGTTAATAAATTTATCTAGGATTTCGCTATGAAATTAGTGTGCAAATTTTTTTTTCTTAAGACTTTATTTACTTATTTGAGAGAAACAGTAGGGGTGGGAGGAGCAGACTCCCCGCTGAGCAGGGAGCCCAATGTGAGGCTGGATCCCAGGACCCTAGGATTATGACCTGAACCAAAGGCAGACACTTAACCGACTAAGCCACCCAGGCACCCCTGTAATTTTCTTTTTTAAGCTATTTTTTCAGGTTTTCTTACATATTGGTTTCAAGTAAAATCCTTGGTAGCTTTAATACTCTCTCTGTATTTTAGAACAATTTAAACAGCTTCAAGTAAATTTCACTAATCTGGGAAAATCTTAAAAGCAAGCAGAGATTTGACACACGGTATATCTTTCACAGAGTTCAGGAATCTGAGAGAGCCATAATAAAATGGAATGAAAACAGTCAGGAGAGAAATAGGTTACACCCCTTCGCTTAATCCCTACTATACTGCTTATCTGTTCCCAGATAAACCCCCAACAAATAGTAAGGGAGAGTTTATCTGAAGGATCACATAGTACTTCTGTATCAGGAATATACGTATACACTGAAATTTACCTTTCTGTAGAAAGTATATGAATTAGCTTCAGCAAAAATTCACTGAAAATCTGAGGACATGTTGAAGAAAGATGTACTTGTAATCGGGTAAGAAATTCTTGCATAGCTTGTGTAGCTGTTGGACCAACCTGAAGAGAATGGAAAACATTTTACTGATAATTTTTAAATGAATAATTCTATAAATGTTATCAAGTGTTAAATCAAGCACTATACTCTTGTAACTTTTCATATGAAAAATGAAAATAATAGTGATAGCAGGAAACCAATTAATTTTTTTACATCTTAATATATTTAAACTGAAAATCACAAATTCTAGTGTCAATAATTTTATCATTATGGTTTAGAACTTAAAGTAGGTTTATATAACTTGAGACAGAAAAAAAAAAATCACCTGAATTACACAAGGAATGCCTTCATAATGCTTCCAAAAGTACAAAGAACTTTCGCACTGATTTTCACAAACAATCGTATTATCCATTTCAAAACAGAAGCACTCAAAGAGGTTAAGTGATCCACAAAGGGTCATGCTACTTTTTTTTTTTTTAAGATTTTATTATTTATCTGATAGAGAGTGAGAGACAGCCAGCGGGAGAGGGAACACAAGCAGGGAGAGGGGGAGAAGAAGAAGCAGGCTCCCAAGCGGAGGAGCCTGATGCAGGGCTCGATCCCAGAACGCCGGGATCACGCCCTGAGCCGAAGGCGGATGCTTAACAACTGAGCCACCCAGGCACCCCAACACAAATGGTCATGCTTCTAATGACTAGCAGAGCAAATACTACCATGAATGAAAAAAACAAAACCACAAATAAAAACCTCTAAAGGTAAAAACAAACCTGTACCCATTCAAAAAAGACTATTTTCCCAAACTTTTGTCTCATCAATGAAAGAAATGGTGAGACCCACACTAAGTAACCTGAGGTATGTTTTGGAATATTTTGTAACATTTTTCCATGTGATTTTATTCTATCCCAATTTGCTATGATCATAAAACCTGGGAGGAGTTTTAGTAAAATAGAATGTAATGTAATTCTTCAAACTGTTTTAAAGTTAGGTAAACTTAATTTCTAATACTGAGCACATAAATCATAGCATTAACCAAACTTCCTATATGCATCTACAATGTTGGAGGATAGTGTGATCTTCAATAACTTACTCTGCCTTTAAAAAGCCAAAAGCAGGAAGAAAAAAAACTATTTTATACAATAGCATGCTTCCAACACCTAGCTCTACCGCTAATAAGCTGTATAATTGTGGGCAATGTAGATAATGCATCTTTTCTCATATGTAAAATAATGAAGTTATTAGAATCAATGATCCCAGGAATCTTCACATTCCAAATTCATATATCTCTATGTACAATAATCCCTTGATAATATGCTTCTGCTCCCACCAACACTCTGGCCCCATCTAACTACAATAGTTTCTTCTCTTATTTTCATCCTTGTCTCATTTGTTTTATTGTGATCTGCAAAATGAAAGTATATGCAGTATGAGAGTACTGACTAAACATATCCAACAGAATTTAAGCTGCAAGAAGTCAGAGACTTGGTCTTGGTAACTACTTATATCCCCAGCACCTAGAATAATGCCCAGACCTACCACACAGAAGAAGCCTCTTAAAAACTTACTGAATAAATGAAACATTAGAAAGGATTGTACTATTACAGACTAGACAGCTACATGAGAATTTATCTAATGGCAAATCCAGAGAAGAATTTGAGATGGTAAGTTTAAAAAGACAGTAACATTGCATAACCTGCACTGAAAAGATGCTATGAACACTAAACATATATATTTTACATAAAAAGAAATAAAATGAGGTAGAAATATTTTAAAAAGCAGTACAATGTAATAAGAAATTAATTGGTATAAAGGAAGTTTATAGTAAGACTAAAAATGTTTATAAACTCTGAGCAATACTTATTTTTTGTTCAAGAATATATTTAATATTATAAAATGATTAAGTTAGGTAAACTATCAATGATTAAGTTAGGTAAACTATCAATCTTGACAGTAGAGGTCATTAAAATTGTACGTTATTTTTAAAAATTTTTTAATTCCAAAATTTCTGAAATGCTTCCCTTTCAGGTGTTTTTTTTCAGAATGTTTCTTAAATTGTCCAAAATCAATGCCAAAAATACATAACTGCAAAAAAATCCAGTAAAAATTCAAGAGAAAATTTACTACCTACTATGGTTCAGTTTCAGTATAGTTATTATATATTATTTAAAACTTTTTTAATATTGATACATAAAATAGTATCATTTAATACCTTAGCAATAAAAATTTTACATATTAGGTACATTAAGTTTTTCTTTACAAAAGTGTTTATTAAATAGTCTGGGTCTATCACTAGTTTTCAAAAGTCATCTTACCTGGGGACTGTGCTGATTTGTTCCATGTGGACTGGTGCCAGAAAGAAATTTCACTAAGACATGAATCAGGTTTGGATCTGAAACCAGCAGATGAGCAGTACTCTCCTGAGTTGCAATGGCACTGCTTGAACCCGCTATAAAACATTAAAGAAAAAAAAAAAAGCTTTTAATAAATGGACCCTGAAACAACAGAAATACAGTATATAAAGTATCTTTTAGTTTCAAGGAAAACTTACATATTCCTGGGAGTTAGTTTTTTTTGTTCTTTGTTTTTCATTTAAGATTTTATTCATTTATTTCAGACACTGAGAGAGCAAGAGCACCAGAGGGGCAAGAGGCAGAGGGAGAAGCAGACTCCCTGCTGAGCAGTGAGCCAGATGCAAGGGATAATGACCCAAGCCAAAGGCAGATGCCTAAACAACTGAGCCACCCAGGCGTCCCTGGGAGTTAGTTTATTAAAAGGGTCTGATTCTCTACTGTATTGGCTAAGTTGGACTCACATTCCCTATTTTCATCTATCTTCCCTCTTCTAATCTGACTATAAAAGATAGCTGGTTTAATGTGTATCTTATTTAGTATACAGTCAAGTGGAAAAGAAATAATTAAATGCTTACTGACCTTTTGGTAAGCCTATTCTTGGTAATTATTTCCCTCTTTCAGAAACAGGAATCTACTTTTTGGGTAAATCTTAACCCTTCTTTCTAAGATAAATCTAGGCAAAAACTATTCACTTTTGCGTGTCAGTAGTATAAAAGCTGTACACTGTTAAATGATATATAGGTAACACACCAATTTTCTGAACAGAATAAAATATCCTTTGAGTTGAATCTATCTTCAATATGAGACTGTAATGTTTTTGATCCCATATTTGGAAAACATTCCAAATGAAAAAAAAGGAGTAGTATTTTGATGCTAAACAATGATTTAAACTGACATATTTATCAATGTGACAGAGCTTTCTATTTAATGAAATTCATCTCAAACAGAATGGGGATGAAATTTACCCACCTCTTATCATAACCTATAGACAGAATGAAGATTTTAATTCATATATGGCTAGTCCTTATTGTCTACTGTGAACTTTCATCTCTACCTCACAACAATCTCAAGAATACCAGATAAAACCCAGACCTAAATGTGAAAAATAAAATCAATATGCACTACAGAAGATAATGCAGGGTTATCTTCATGACTTCACAATACATAAAGCCATAGAAAGCACTAAAAGTTCCTTACTAAAAAGGTACAGAAATTATTTTACTATCTTAATTATAATGAAAAAAAGGGGGTGGAGTAAGGAAAGTAGAAAACCTATTATCACAATCTGAGAAAAAGCAATTATATTCTATGAATACAGCTTTTAGATGTGGTAAACTCATCATACATGTTCATGAATATAACAGATCATTTTTTGAGTGCAAAGGTACTTTAAAAAGAATAACAAACATGAAACAGTAAACATTTGATTTTGTATTCTCAAAGCAATCAGTTTTACTTTAATAAGTAGTAAGCTTTTAGAAAGTAGAACTATGATTTGAACTCGTGATGACAGTATATTATCAAAGTAAGGAAGCACGAAGTCTAAGAATATGTAAGAATAAATTCAAAAGAGATACAATCAAATAAGGAACATAAACTGTTCACAACTGTATCACTTCTTGGAAAGATCTGAAGAATCTGATAGTAAGAATAAAGACGTATAGGTCAGAGATTTAAAGGAGTAATTAGATGTAAAGGAATAAACTTTTGCACTTACGATTAAGCTGCATATTTGTCATGAGTGTTAGACTATGAAGCACAAGGCACCATGTCCGGAGCAAAGTGTTGGGATACCAAGCTAACACGGTGAGAAAGCTAGTTATTGATGCTACACAGAAAAGAGAAAGGGAAAAAACTTTTAATTAAGGAAAACCAAATGTTTATTAAGAATTAAAAATAAAACAAATTTAAAAATATGACACTATTTCTTTAAATCAATTCACTACCTAGTGTCCTCAAAACACAGAAATGAAATGAGTTCCCCATTAAATATCACTAAAAATTAAGAGTTAATAATATTTTATGGCTAAGTTTAAAGCTCAGCCTGCAACACATAAAATGTTATCACTATAAATGTGCTGTCCTTTTCAAACTACAGGCACTTCTACTGCAACATAGTTTGTTTTACTAAAAATCTTCACATTCTACAAGACTAAAACCTGAAAATAATAAGGGATACTGGAAAAACAGGGATGGGGTAAGAACACTGAAAACCAATGCAACTTCAGAACAAAAGCACAAACTAGAATAATTTGGTCACTTGCAAGGCCCAAGTAGAAAGTGCTTATGGCAGCTGGAGAAGCCAAACAAGTTATTCAAAATGCACGAACATAATGCAGTGCCCAGACTGTGCCCTTAAAACACCCTTTAAAAAATGGCTGATTCCAGATTTCAGGCTAAAATACACATCGACTGGAATATTTATCACACTAAAAGCTAACACAAAAGCATAATATGTATATAAAAACAACAACAACTAAGAAAGGAGCACCTCACTGGCCACAAAGGGCAAAATTTCAGCATCAATAAGCACAACTGTAACGGGAACAAAAAAAAAATTTTAAATCATAAACTTATACAGATATTTATTAAAGAAACTAAATGATCATGCATGTAGACTGCTTGTGAACCAATTCAATTTAAAAACAAAAACAAAACAACAAAAAAAAGTTCCGGCATTTTCCCTGCCTCTAATATACAAACTACCAACAGCAGGTGACATAATAGCCAATTATGAAAGGCATTTTCTCTTTATGGAAGTATTTCAACTAAAATAAAGAAGAAGTGACAGAATTAGACTATCCTCATATTGAAAGCTCTAATGAATTATTAATGGCACTGAACTTCAGTGTCTTAAAAATGTAAAAAGAGAGGCAACCTAGGAAATGGCCTTTAAAAAAAAAATCAGATTAACCTCCAGGTTTAACTACCAATTTATAGGAAACCAAGAGGACATCAATGGAGATAGAATCACTAAAAATCAGGACCGTGGAAATCCTGAAACACGAAAGTCCAAATTTCTTTGATAAATGACTTTGTTAAGGGGATAAAAACCACATGGAGGGAACCTATAGAGATTAGGAGGGATTAAAGAAACATAATTAAAATATGTGGATCTTACATGGATTCTATTTGTAACAGCTGAGACAACTGGAAATCTGAATACTAACCAGACATCTGATGATAATATTTACTATATAATTATTACATAAATTATATAACTACATAAATATTATAATTACTACATAAACAACTCTTGTTTATGTGTAACGGTTTTCACAATAACAAAGTTGAAAATAACAATAGGAGCACAATTTATAATAATTATTAGTACAGTGGAAGAGATGAAAACCTATTAATTAAAGCAGGGCTGGCCCTTGCCAAGACAACACAGATATAAGTGGGACCATGAGCCACTGGGGCTGTCATTAAGGTTGAAAGACAAGCCTATGAGAGCCACGCAAAATACAGAATTCACCCCTGCAAGGCAGAAAGCACCAAAAATAGTGATCAGTTACACTTTTCTTAAAATATAACAAAAATAGATTCCTGCAGTCAGAGCTAAAGGCTAATTCTATTTCTGTAGAAGGATATTATTTTACTCCCATTACTTTCACACTCTTGCATTTGTCAAAAACAAAAACAAAACCCCCCAAAGCTAATTAACACAACTTCCACAGGAAATGGGACATCCTTCTCCAATTTATCAATTCCCTTGGGGCTGATTCACATTTTTACGAAACACCAGAGGCAACAGAACAGTTCGTGAACAAGATGGTATTTTTTGGAAATGTAAAGATTAACAATGCAAATTTTAGTTACACATGGGCACAAGATAATACAAACCAGAGAAAAAGTTTTTTGTTCTCTTTCCTGAAAATTATTTAAAAGTCAATGTATAAAAAAACGTTTTTCCCCCACTAAAACATTATAAACCTAATGACAAAAAAGATTAGGTAATATTAACCTAATTGTTGCCTTTTTAGTTTATTTATGCTATGTGAGTAATTTTCCTTCTAATAAATCTTACCCTGATTTAATGAAATGACAGGTATTCGATTAGCATTATATAAAAAAATGTCTGCTCCATTTTCTTTGTTTCCAGATGAACTAGAATTCAGGCTCAATGTGAGCCACAACTGGAGAAGGGATTCCAACTGAAAAAGAATGAAAATTGACAGGGGAAAAAACAAAAACAAAACGTACCTATTATACAACGAAATACTATTTAAACAAAAATTTGATGAATGAATCCCTTTGAGTAATTAATTTTTCTATTAAATATTTCGTCTGGTTACTTCTATTCAGTTGACAAGCAAACACATCTTAAAATTCTTGATGAAACAAAATTTAAACTGAATTAAAATCTGTAATTTACTTAATACATATAGTTTTCAAATTAAAATAGGTGATTTAAGTCTTTAAATGCAGGTGTATGTAAAACATATAATTGGAACTACAGTAATAAATCTTAAAAATCATAAAAATTATAAATAACCTATCACTGAGGATCTGTGGTTATCAAAGGATCTCCAATATTTTTCCATCTGAGATAATGAATAAATCATCCCTGTCAGGTTGAGAAAGATCTCCCCAGTTATTTTCATCTTTTACTAGGCTGGCAATACTGTGTAAAAATACACCATTTCTCCTGAAGTCATACCTGAACATGATGGACTTGAAGCATGGAAAAAAGTTTGTTGAAACAAACATTTAACATTGGGACAGATGATAACTGTATAATAAGCTGGTTGGATTGGTTCGCTGCTTGTAAACCCCCTAGAAGTGAATCATCTGTTCCAGTGGGAGACTGTGATACTGAAAATTAAACACAATTATGATTTTATCACAAAGTATCAGGAGAAATGTTCACTAGCTATTAGTATGTATAGGTAAGTGAAGATCTAAAACTTTTTTAAAATTGCATTCCTAAGAATGGTTCATCATTATATTATTTGAAAATTTGTTTTTACAACATTACCTCAAAGTCAAAGAGAGAAGTTCCCCAATTCACAGCATTTGTCCATCAAAGGAACAAAACCTTACTCTCTAGCAATTTTTATTTTCTATTTTTTCCTAATTAATAAATAAGGAAAAGGAAGAAAAAGAAGAATCTCAACTAATTCTTAAGAAAGTAGTTTTAGAATAATTTAGATTCAAGTCCATTGATTCTTAAACTTTATCATACATTAAAATTACCTGGGAAGCATTAAAAAATACTGATGCCCAAGTCACACATCAAACTAATAAATGAGTATATATTCATGGGGAGCAGAGAAATATGTGAGCTCTATGAAAGGTTTTTCATATATTTAGAAAGTTATTATATTAAAAGAGGGACAGAGTTCTGAACAGGACAATAATCAAAAGACACAATATTAAGAGAAACAGAACTTACAAAACCATCTTCTAATAGATTTTTTTAAACAAGAAATGTCTAACAAAAAAAAAAGAACTACTTAGGTCAGTACTGAGTTGTTTGTGGTCATGGAGAGATCCGTCCATTACATGAGAGATAAGATACAATAACACTAGTGTACCAACACCAGGTACCACTAGTGTACCAACACCAGGATCATAGAACACTAGACCTTTTCTTCGGTTTTTTGCTTTTCTATATACTTTCTAAGGTAAGAAACAAATGAAAATCACAAAGTGAAAGAATTCAATTTGACAGAGAAGTGTCTAAAAACCCAAATTTCTCTAATGTGTCATAAACTCCCCTTCACAGGGGAAGAAGAACACGATGCTCTTCCTAGGTTCTAACTAGTCCACCTACCCTTTTACTCAGAGAAGGTGAAATAATTTGTAGGCCTAAGAAAAATAAAAACATCACTATCTCCTTAGCACAGTTCCTCAATCGTTTGTCTTTGTGAGACAGGCTGCTATCTATCTTAACTGAGCATGTGCTCGCCTGATAGGAGGCGATCTGCCCAAGTCTAGCATTCTACTTCAGCAAATGACTGCCTGATGACCAAAACTGGCAAGCCACCTGACTGTGTCACAGTTTCTGTATCAGGCATGCCCAATGGTTTAGATATTGACTGTAGCTACTTTACTGCTACAAAGTCAGAGTTGTGTAATTACAACACACACTGTACACACAGAAAGCAGAAAATATTTACTATCTGGTCCTTTATATAAAACATTCGCCTTCCTTTGGTGTAGATAATTAGGTAGTAAGTCCTCTCCATTCAGCAGTTCAGTTAGGCCCATATATATCTCTTCCCTCCTAGGCTTTAAGGATGATAAAGATGCCACTGCAGTAGTGTCCCCTTATCTGGGGTTCTGCTCTCCATGGTTTCTGGTTTCTGTTACCAGCAGGCAACTGCACTCAGGTCAACAGTAGCCTAACACTCCATCATAACGCCTACGTCATTTACCTCATTTCATCATGCAGGCATTTTATCACCAAACATCACCACCAGAAGGGTGATTCTGAGAGAGAGAAACTGCATTCACACCTTTATTACAGTATATGATTATAACTATTTATTATTGTTAATCTCTTACTGTGCCTGATTTATAAATCAAACGTTATCATATGTATGTTTGTAGAGAAAAAACACAGTATATATAGGGTTCAGTACTATCTGTAGTTTCAGGCATCCAATGGGGGTCTTGAAACATCTCTCTCCCGAAAAAGGGGTTATTGTACATAAAAACCCACTTTATCATAAATGTGGATATAATGCAGTGAACTCCCAGGCAGCTAGCTAATCAGACAACTCTAGGAATTTCATTAACTTCACAACACAACAACAAAAACATCATTCAGGTTTTTGGACTGAATGTAAGCATACTACTACATGGAGGTGTTCTGTTCTCCCTCCAATTTCCTAATTTAATAATCCTTTGTCTTATTTTCCAACTTGCTTCTAACTTAGTGAGGGAGAGGTGCTATATACTTAGCCCACTCAGATTCACACCACACATGGAATTTAAAAATCTGTCCTTGCTGAATGCACTTAAAAATTATCAAGAGAGAAAACATTCATTGCAATACTCTAAGAATGGTGATTTTCACTTACATGTAGGAGATGTATTTGTTAATGCTTGTAAAATGGAATCTGCTTCCAGGGTAGACATCATTTTCAACATAAGTTCTGCTTGTTGTTCAAGTCCAACTTCAAGGCGAGCATCTAGGGCTACAACAAGCAATTCAAAGAAAAAGAGCTATTGGATAATTATTACTCGTGTCCTACTTCCTACAATAAAATGTTGACATCCAAATGCAAAACAGGGTGAAGAGTGTGTCCTCATGTAAGAACAATCTGTCAGGGAGTATCAGCCACAGCAGGTACCAACATCTGTGCAAAAGAGGCTAGAGATGGGACACTGGTTATATAGACAGAGGTGGATCAAATAAATGAAGTAATGATAACAGAAGCAAATAAGCTAAGGAAAATGAGAAACAGGTTCCTCGTTGTCAGAGAAAAGAGATAAAAATATGGAAAGTCAGAAAGTTAAAATGAAGTCTAGGTAATATTACACTGTATGCTAACTAACCGGAATTTGAATAAAAATTTTTTAAAAATTAAAAAAATAAAATGAAACCTACAGTTAATTATAGCCAGATATATTGATATGAACTCAAGGCATTCTAGATAAAAAGGCAGATATAGAAATATAGATGCAAATGGGTATAAACACACACATTCCCTAGATCTGTCCACCAAGAGGGCACAGAAACAGCCACCAAAACAGTAAGTATAGCTAGCACCCAAATCTTGGTTTCTTAATCACATTCTTCCACTAAAAGGTTTTTAAAAAAAACCCTTGTCCTTGGGGCACCTGGGTGGCTCAGCTGTTAAGCGTCTGCCTTCCGCACAGGGCCAGATCCCAGCATCCTGGGATCGAGCCCCGCATCGGGCTCCCTGCTCCTTCCTCTCCCACGCCCCCTGCTTGTGTTCCCTCTCTCGCTGGCTGTCTGTCAAATAAATAAATAAAATCTTTAAAAAACAAAACAAAACAAAAAACACTTATCCTTACTTAAGTAGTTAATTCCCAATCTGGGGAAGGAAAAGGAAATAATTAGCCTGGGGCATCTTGTTGTGCCAGAAAACAAGGAAGTGCTCGAGGAAAGAGGAGATAGATAAACTACGGGAGATCCATCCCACTGGTCAAATCTGGGACAACTTAAACATCGAGCTATTTTACCTTAATAAACACTAAGCAACAAATAAATAATAACAAACTATGACTCACTGAATAAAACAGGAAACCATTGGTCTGCTTAAAAATCAATGAATAGACTTGTTTTTTTAAAAGAACAGTTTCCAAGTACCATTCTCCCACATCCACAAAAAATTTTTAGGAGGGAAAAGAATAACTATAATGGAGAATAATTAACCAACTAACAGAACATAATAAGAAAACCTAAGCATTACATTTCAGATACTTCTGGCTACGATGCATGACCATAAACTAATCATGAGGAAATGGCACACGAACACAAATTTTGAGGGACATTTTACAAAATAACTGGCCTGTAATCTTCAAAAGCATGAAGGCCATGCAAGTGAACTCTGAAGAACTGTAGCAGGCTGAATGCAACTGAAGAGCTATGACAACTAAATGCAAGGCATCATTTTGCTTTGGATCCCTTTGTATGAAGCACGTTATTTAAACACAACTGCTGAAACCTGAATGAGGTATGAGTGTTAGTACTAATGTTAGTTTCTTAATTTTGACAGAATGTGCTCCCTGATTGCTTATGTAGAAAAATGCCTTGATCTGTACAAAGAACAAATAAAAACAAAACAAAAATGAATAAGATTAGCAATTTACGGCCAAATGGTTCAAGGATAACAAATGTTCTTGGTATCAAACTCGCAACTTTTCAGTAAAGGTATGATTGTTTCAAAATGTAGCGAAAGATTTTATTTAAAAAAAAAGTCTGATATATTCTACATAACTAGAAGAGTGCAAAAATAATATTCAGGGTGGTTTCATTCTGTTTATAAATAAAATACAAGTTTATTATTAGCCATAACAAAATTTCAAAAAGCACAATTAAGTAAAATCAATGGCAATCCCATACAACTCACAAATATATTTTGCTAGGTGTGACTTTGAGAAACAAAAGATGCCCCATAAATGGAAGCTCCTCCAAAGTGACTGACACCAAAACACACAGCTCTGTTATTCTGAAGGCACACCTGTGAAACTGAACCCTCTCAGCCTACACGCAGGCTCGTTTTCTCAAAGGCCAAAAAATACATAAACTTAGGACTTGTTTTAAGTACAGCACACGACTAGGTGCCTGGGTGGCTCAGTCAGGTGAGGGACTGCCTTCGGCTCAGGTCGTGATCCCACGGTCCTGGAATCAAGCCCCACATCGGGCTCCAGGCTCAACGGGGAGCCTGCTTCTCCCTCTGCCTGCCGCTCTCCCTGCTTGTGCTTTCTCTCTCTCTCTCTCTCTGGCAAACAAATAAATAAAATCTTAAAAAAAAAAAAAAGAATAGCACATGACTTAAAATTTAACACACACTTACCCTGAGATACTGAAACACTAACTGTCTGTGATCCATTCTTCTCTGTGTTTGCAGGTGGCTTTGCTACCGGAATTCCAAGACCTCCAATATAAGGGTTGTAATTGTAGGTGCCATAATCAGCACCCCAATAGTCATACCATGTACTGCTTATTGGCTTAAAAGAGTGGAAAAAAAATTGTGGTTTATTTTTACCTCTTCACTAAGAATGACATTATTTACACTTTCTAAACTCAAATACAGCTACAAAATAAACATTCTCCCCACCCTTTAAACCGCCAAAATATACTTATGATCTTAATGATCTATTGGAATAGATAAGTAATATTCTCATTTTACACCAAAATTAAAAATTACTTTATTTATTTAGAAAATGAGAGATAATTAACATCCTTAAAAAAAGAATCTCTTGTACACAAAAAGAAGCAATATAAAATATTAGGGGTATATCTCCTTCAGAAAACGTTGAACCTAATAAAGAATTAGAATCTGAAATAAACTGGGCTTAGAGGAACTTAAATGCTGCTTGAAATTTAGTAATCTATAACTAAACTTCCCCATGCCTATACTACTGGTTCTTACTAATATATAAGATAGTAATAGTGGCTACATTAATAAAAGGGTTCAACTTTTCCTACTACTACTCTATTGGTATTGTAAAAAATACTACTATAGGACCTTTAGCAAAATAATGAATTTTGAGAACAATGAATAATGGATTACATTTAGTGATAAATATGTATACTTTCCTGTTTTAAGTGATTAAGCCAAAAGTATAAAATGAAATATTTTAATTGCAAAGAATAGCATATCATACCTTAAAAACTTTGGCTGCAAGAGGATCCTTTTCCAAATCAATATCTAAAGGATCAATATCAACTTCCATTAGATCCTGAAGGAGCTCAAGATCAATTTCTTTATCTTTTTCCAAAGACGAAAGAGGAGGTGCACCTTCAAATAATTGAAAATGATTTTGAGAGAGTATGCAACATAAAATTTAACCAATATATTGCTTTCACTTACAGAAAAGGTTATTTTACTTGTATGTAACATGTTTCTACTGATATAAAAATTTCTAAATTTTTATACCTGACAATTAAACATTAGTAAGTATACAAATGTATCACTCTAGAACATACAATTAAAAACACCACGCAATAATATTTGACTTCCTTGGGAAAAAGACCATGGAATTAGCCCTTGTTGAATTAGGTTGCATAAACTTTGTTACTGAAAATAATCATTACCCATTTCTAGAACGAACATTACTCATTTTATTACCTCCAATATGTCAATATGTAAAGCACTATGTTACATCCAATATTTCAGAAAATGATATCCAGTATTAAAGTGAAAAGCAAAGAAATTTCAAGTCATATGACTGTTACTCAACTTTTTCTTTTTTTTCCCTTGCCTTTGATCTTTATTGAAAATTAGCTATCCAAAATGATTTGACAATTATAGAATAAACAAATTTAAGTTTTTATGCAGCAGGCTTCTTTTCTTCCGTTGCAGGTTTCTTTTCTGCAGGTTTCTTCACAGCTGCTGGTTTCTTGGTAGCTGCAGCCTTTTTTTTTTTACAAAAGGTTTCTTCTGCTTCTTCACACCCTTCACACCAGCAGCTTTCTTTCCCTTCTTCACCATCACAGGATTCTTGCCTGCAACCCCCTTCTCATCTGATTTGGCTTCTGAGGTTGCTGCTGCCTTATCCATCCAGAGCTTGTGACTCCTGGTCTGGCAAAGAATGGCGTTCTGGCATATGGTCTTTGCATAGGGGTTTAGCTTCGATAGGATTCTTGGGTTTTTCAGTGGATTCTTCGTCAGGACTCTGCGATGAATCTTCTTGCATGATGCTCGGAGGGCTCTTTGGATCTCTGGGCTTTTCAAGATTCTGCTACGGTCTACATTAAGCATCTTGTGCATGGGAAGGTTGTAGTACTCTCGAGGGAGGCAGCCTTATGCCAAATGCATACAGATTGTCTACTTGCAGAAAAGTATTTTCAGGACAAATGCATGCCCACCGGGGCCAAGTTTCAAAATGTTCAATTTGCTTACATTAAGTAAAGTAATTCCAGGGATGGTTCTGAAGGCCTTGATGATACCACTGTCCCCATTATAGATGATGCTGGTCTCCTGTGCTGGATACGATGACGGTTTCTCATTTTGCTCTTGCCAGTTCTCATTCACCAAGAGTCATAGACCTTTCTGATATCATTTTAGGCTTTAAGTTTTTTAAGCAAAACAGCCTCCTTGGTCTTCTTGTAGCCGTGAACTTTACCTTCAACCACTGAAGGAAGTTCAGGAACTTCCTTAATACGATGACCTTTAGACATGACCAGCACTGGTAAGGCCAGGCAGCCTGGGCAGAGTAGATGGCCTATCACTTCCGTGTTATGTTCACTCTGTGGTGCCACCAGTGCCAGGTTTTTGTTTGGTGCAAACATGCAGGCCCCACAAAACATACTTCTAAAAGCACCCTTGGCAGAACAGTGAGTCCCACCACCTTGAACTCAGGGAATTCGAGCTCTGCCAGTACCCCAAGACTCAGCACTGGTTTGATAACTTGCTAATTCACTAACAGCTATCTGTTGTTTCTGTGCAAGCTGGTATGAACAAAGTTCATAGCATCAAGTCAAATGGGAGCCTTGAACACAGGAGGCAAAGTAACATTTTTGCCAGATGATTTCCCCTTTTCAGAGTCGACTGGTATCAGTGGATGAGCACACGCCATCACAGGGGATAGGAGAGGGTCACGCTCCTCTCCACCCAGTAGCTCCTATAGGAAAAGGTGCTAATCACCTTATTTTTCTATTCTGAATTAGAAGTTATTTTGCTCTCAGATGTCTCAAAGTTCTTAACTAAACTTCTATGCCTTACAATAAATCTTACCTTCCCATCCTTTTCACCCTCTTATTCAACATATATTTCTAGAATGCCTAGCACATGCCAGCCTGCACTAGGGTTTGAGTATGTGAAGATTAATAAAACAAATTTCTGCTCTCCAATAGATTAATTGAAGTCCAGAGGTGAAGATACACTACAGAAATTAAACCAACTACAGCATGATGAGTGCTGTAAGAAACCATCTAGAGTAGAAGGCAGCACCAAAGGCAGTCTCCAACACTGCTACTGGTGGTGGTGGAAAAAGCTTATTGGAGGAGGGCAAGCTTTATGTGAATCTTAGATAGGAGCTCATCTTACAAACAAGAGAAGGAAGTCTACTGCAGATAAAGGGAATATCAGGTAAGAAGAATAAAATTATGAGAGAATGTAAGACTGAGAAATGACAAAGGGGCGAAATGACCAACTGCTCCTGCAACATACATAGCAATAACTAAAATACCCTCTTCAAAAAGTAAGGAACAAAGGACTGTACATGCTAAGGTATAAATATGGTTTTCAAAAAGGCAGAAAACAACAAAAAAAGAAAGAAAATACACCGAAGAGGCTGGATCCTAAAGAGTCAGAGCCTTTAACTTTGCTATCTGCACCAGTGCGTAACTTTAACTGTTTTCTAGATTGTATTTTGTTGAACACAGCCAAATCAGACCATATCAAAATAATTAGGACATTATGAAAGGAGTACATCTTATTATAACAAGCATTCATTCAGAGAATCAAACCGAAACATATTTATCATATTTAACTAATGTGGTTACCAAGGCCAAAGCCCTAAGACAAAAATACGAAAATTAATTATCTACTTCACTAAAATTCTTAATTTTGAGATATACTTTAATTTAAAAAATTAAAAAAGAGCACTAAGACTATCTTAGATAAAATGTAATTTAAGGAATGTACCCGTTATATCATGTGTCAAAGGTTCATCTATAGTTTCCAGCAACTGAACTGAAGACTGCTGCAGGGAGTCATCAGAGTCCCCGGCTGTTGCAACTACATCATCACTCACTGCTCCCTCCTCCATGGCTTCTGCCGCTACCGGAGCCAGCAACTCCCCTGTACAAAACAGAACAGTCCTAACTGTCTTAATAAGTTATTAACAGACCTCCAAGACATATTAAAGCATATTTTTCCTCCAGTTTAGAGAATGGCAGCATGTATGTGCTATCAAATATAAAAGAGTCTGAGGCAAAATATTCCCCACTTATCTAAGGAAATGCTAGGACCCACTGCATTACCCTCAAATGTTAAAGACAAGTAACTAGTATGTTTACACAAAACGTGTAATATGAACAGGAGTTATTATAATCATTTTACATATATTAACTCACTTACTGAAAACAACTTTATAAGGAAGGTACTTATTGTCCTATTTTACAGATAAAAAGACTAAGGCACGTAGAATCCTCAAGGCCACATAAAGTACTAATAAGCAGCCCATTACTGATATTAATAATGAAATCGACTAGCTATGATATTCCTGTGCTTTAACAACCTAACTCCTCCATAAAGACTTAACATGTATACAACTGTCAACATAATACAAAAGTAATTCTAAATAGTTGCTACTGCTGTAACATTAAACAGATTTCTTTCACTTTGGGGGGTTACAGTTTCTTTTAAATATTACTTATTCGAGCTAAGGCAAACTAATCTGGACATACCCTATGAAAAATAAATCCAGACAAACCTGCTAATATATCCTGTAGCATACAAGTTAAGGAATACTGCGCCCAAGCACCACCCCAAGATATATCTCCTCTATTGAAGTCAGTTCCAACCAAAAGTAATAGTAGTCTTTCCAGTTGAGGTTCATTCACAATCTCACACAGATGTATAGTTGGCCTCGTGGCATTTGCAATTCGTGCAAGAACCTGCAATACATTTTATGAAATTACAGCAATTACATATGTTTTCTCCAAAAACAAACTGTTGGAATAATACTTTTCAATGATGAGATATATTTTTGGTGTCAAAATAATTGTTTGAGATGAAAAACAAAGAAATGTATTTTCATGATCGAATACTAAAATCTCATTAAAAATGGTGGAATAGTGGGGCGCCTGGGTGGTTCAGTCAGTTAAGTGTCTGACTTGTGATTTTGGCTCAGGTCACAGTCTCATGAGTCTGCATTGTAAGATCAGCCTGCTTTGGGCTCCATGCTCAGCGGGGAGTCGGCTTGAGCTTCTCTCCCTCTGCTCCTCCCCCCACTCACATCGAGCACTCACAAGAGAGCTTTCTCTCTCTCTCTCTCTAAAATAAATAAATAAAATCATTAAAAAAAAAAAACCTCTTGGTGGAATAGTTAAGAATAATTTCTAAAAACAATGAATACGCTACAAGAAAGCCTTCAGGGTATTAAAACCCCTTCATTACCATAATTTGACACTTAATTGTATATATCCTATTTTAACTAACAAAAAAAGGTAGCTTAGAGATAGACATATCCACCTTACATACATTTCAAATCTACACTGATTTGGTTTTAGCTAGGTTAAAATATAAATCACATCTCCTAAGACGTCACATCTCCTAAGTAGTAAGGGACAAAATATTTTTTAAGTCTTTCAAGGCACAACAAAAAAAAACTGACTTACATAAAGGAAAACCAATAAAAGTACTATTATTATTCATAATCAAAAACCAATTAAAGAATGCATTCTTTCTTTTTCTTACCCTCTCAATCTGTAATTATAAATTATGCCTATTAGTTTACTTACCTTACAAACAAACAGTAAGAGATCTGCATGACATGTAAAATCCATGGAGAGGAGAAACAGAATAAGTTTCTGCACTACTGAAATACAGCGTTCATGGGCCAGGGTAAATGGAAGTGGTTCTATCTCTGGGCTTTCTTTTGTTGTTGTAACTTCTGTGTCTAAATTAGAACGGGACCATTCTGCTGTCCGACGTAACCGAATTAAATCCTTGAAATGCTGCACAGAAAAAAATTACAGTATTTAAATCAGTGTTTACTGAATGAAAATTCTTTCAGTATATATTTATTTATGGAATGAAAATATTCACCCAGAAAATTTACAACTTCTAAAGAATAAAATTTTAGATAAACCATAAGCTTCAAAATACGATTATTAAAAGCTATACTAACCAATATACCTAAAGTCCTGTTGAGAGTAAGGCATAGAATACATAACAGAATTTCAGAAAAATGAAATTCTATGTTAAGGCTACATTAGGTCAAATCTAACATCCCGAATAAAAATTACCAAACATCCTAAACATAATTCGTAAGAGGTGGATAGATAAAGAAACCGATGTTATAATTTATAAGTAGAGTATTAACTCAAATTATCTCAAAATCTGATGGAATAACTATAACTTCATATTTATAGAAACACAATAAACAAAATTGGTTGCTGTATGTGTTATCCCCCCAAATTAAAAAATATATGTTAAGTTGTATTTTAAAATTTTATTTACAAATCAATGGATTTAATTTTCACTTAGAAAGAACACTTTAAGAAAACCATGCATTTCCTTGAATCTTTTATCTTCAATTTACCGGCATGCAATCCATTTTAAAGGAAGCACACTGGAAACATACATTTATCATATATTTATCATATATTTCTGATTTAAAAGCTACCTTCCCTCAAAAAAAAGGGTTCAGAATAGGTTTTTCTGTTGATAAGCAAAATAACAAAATTTTAAGTTTATTATTAAAAATATTTAACTACTCAATTAAAAATATTGAAAAGAAAAGTGACTGTCCCAAACTAATTACATGAAAAAGCAAAGATCATACCTTTGAGGTAGCCTGCTTTAGTTTTGCTTGCTCTACCAGAAGTTTATATGATGATCCTTTGTTACTTTGTATTTTTTCTTTTTCCATCTGTTCCACCAAAGCTTTCTGTTTAGCTTTTAATAGGTTAAGTTGCTTTAAAAAAAAAAAAAATTAATCTAACTTTTTAACCTACATTAAGCTAACAGTGTTAAAAACAACAAAGTAAATTATTATATACCTCACAGACTTCATACATCCTACTAATGGAATAATTCCCTGATTTAGTTTTAACTGTGTTGCTGAAAAGTCATTTCCAAATCCTGACTGATCTCTCCATGTTATAATTAAAACTTAATTCCTCACACATAGGAAAAGGGAAGTAAGTGGAAGACTTTCTTATGTAAGCCACCAATGACTGATAGATATTTTCTGGTTTTTAGATATATGGGGAAAATACTTTTATTGTACAATATTCTTAGCTTTGTTTTTACAGCAATCTCCCTCACGAGTAGTACATTTTTTAGAATGTCTATGTTATTAATTAAAAATTTTATCAAGATAACTGTAGATATGCAGTTATAAGAAATAAAAGAGATCTCTTATACACTTTATCCAATTTCCTCCAATGATAATTTGTAAAGCTATAATACCACAACAGAGTACTGACACTGTAAAATTCACCAGTTTTATTCAGATTCCTCCAGTTTCACTTCTACTCTTTTGAGTGTATATCTGTGTTTGTGCATTAATTCTATATGTGTAGACACATGAACCACCACTAGGTTCTCTCATGCTGTCCTTTTATATTGCCCACCCATGTCCCTCCTATCCCATTTGCCCAGTTCCTAACCCCTGGCAACCACTCGACAGTAGCAATGAACCAAAACAAAGAAAAAAAATGTCTCCACAGGAAGACTTTAAAAATCCACTGAATGACTTAACCACATCCCCATATAAGGCAGAACATTCTTCTAAATAGAAAGTCACTGGAAAGTAACAGCCATAATAATAAATGAATAATTTAGTTAAGAACATAATAAAAAATATTATTATTCAAAAAATTAATAATAAAAAAATAAAAATAAAAAGAACATAATAAACCTACTTCTTCGGAGAACATTTTCTTAATTTCTATTTTTGATAGATATTTTTGTTATCAGGAAAAAACTTAACTAATACAAAGATATAGTCACTGGGCTGTAATCTCCATATATGAAGAAAAATGTGTCATAAATTAAAAATAGCATGCACGTTTATTCAATAATCAACAATTGTGTGTGTGCAAGAACTACCATAAATCAGTATTTTCAGAAAATTGTCCTAAAAATTCTAAGATAAACACAGGACAATTACAATAAAAATTTTTTTTATTTCAAAACAACCACAATCTTAATCAGCAACTTTAATTACTGAAAAAAGACATTTTTTCCCTAAACTACTTGAGAATAAGTTGGCAACCTGATGACCAGTCACCCTTGAATACATTAGTGTCTATTTCCTAGAAACAAGATCCTTTCCTGCAAGATAATAAAACCATCAAAATCAGAGAACACTGATACACTACTACCAACTATGCCTCACACCCCATTTTAAGTTTTGCCACTGTCCCAATAATGTCCTTCATAGTAAAGAATAAAACAGTAATATTTTACTAAGAAAAATCTACTGGGTTTATACTCTAGGTTTGTTTTTCAACCTCATATCCTAAAGTAAATACAGTAAGCATAAATGTTAAATGTTCATAAATTTGCTGACTTTGAAAGGATGCAAATTATTATCACCTAAAATTAGTTAAGAGTCAAAAAAAAAAAAAAAGAGTTGAGGGAAAGCTTCACATTTTTCCTGCAAAAAATCAAATAGCTCACAGTTGAAATACTTGTAAGTGAAAAGAAATAATTTAGTGCTAAGCCCATGTTTTTAAAAAGGCCTAAAGCTTTCACAAACTTGTCAGATATTCTAAGGATTTTCTTTCTTTTTTTTTTAAGATTTTATTTATTTATGTGACAGAGAGACAGCCAGCGACAGAGGGAACACAGCAGGGGAGAGGGAGAGAAGAAGCAGGCTCCCAGCCGAGGAGCCCGATGTGGGACTCGATCCCGGAACCCCGGGATCACGCCTGAGCTGAAGGCAGTCGCTTTAACAACTGCGCTACCCAGGCGCCCCCTAAGGATTTTCCTATAAATTCTAATTACAGTTTAAATCAATTATATAAATATTTATTGACAACACACTAGGCTCCATACTATGTATCAAGAATATAGTATTTAATCTTGTATATACCGTAAAAGAAAGAGAAAGACCCATTTTAAAAAGTTGTAATAATAAAGTAAGGGCTCATAAGAATCTGATATCACCTATAAATTCACTTCTACACAGTAAAATGCATATCGAACAAATTGTATGTGCGATTTCATATGGGATCATGGAACCAAGTAAGAAAAAAAAAAAAGATATATGCACAGGTATCCTACAATAAAAACCACATTCTAATATATGACTTTGTGTGAAAGAACAACTGAGTACATGCAACCATTTGCATGATAAGCAGAAGAGATATATACGCACATTGTTTGTATTTCAAAAAGAATAAACCAACACTAATGGGTTCATCAACAGGCAAATGGATAAAGAGATTCTGGAACATTCATGGGGATAGTGGTCAAGAATAAAAAAGAACTACTAAATATACTCAATATGCATGAATCTCAAAAAAATCATTTTGAGCAAAAAAAGAAAAAAAAAAAAAAGAGCACTCTGCATGACTCCTAACAATACTTTAAGAAATGATTTACTCACAGTCAGACACACAAATTTCATGTTAACAAAATAAAAAATCCCTACCAAAAATTTATGATGAATATAATGAAAGGAAAAAATATAGGACACATGGGGAATATATTGTATGGGGTACTACCCTAATTTAGAAAACAGAGAAAAACCTTTTTGAGGAAGTGACTATAAACTAATGCCTAGTAAGTTAGGTTATCTAAGCAAAAGAGTAAACTATGTTGGGGGGTGGTGGGGAGGGAAACGTACCACATACAAAAGTCCTGGATGAGAAAACTGGGATTGGGGGTTCATGAATTCAAATTCAATATGGCTAGACTAAAATTCAAACCTGTAAGTTACAGAGAGGGACCCATGATAGACACCCTGAAGGCATGTTAAGGACTTTGACCTTCAAGCACAGGTCAACTGGAAGCTATTAAGAATTCAAGAAGGAAATGTTAAGGTAAGGATTGAGAAAGAAGAGAAATACCTTGTGACTAGACAAAGAAAATGATGGCCTCTGACTAAGAATGGTTTCAGTAGAGATGGGAAGAGGTAGACACTTTAAAGGACCTCACCAAAAATCCATAACCTACAAATTGTTGCCATCTTACAAATAAGGAAGCTCAGTGTCAAAACTGTAAAACAATTTCCCTAAGTACCTCCTTTAAAATAGCATACCTAACATCTGATAACAAGTCTATCTTATGCAACCTAAAGCAATGTTCTCAAACATCAAAATTTAAAAAGCATATTGAAAATTACCTGTTTATGATGAACTAGCTGCTTTCTGATTTTTCTGGAATATAACCTATCAAGGCTACTGCTGCCTTTGGAAGACCTATTTATGCTCTGAGTGTGCAGATTATTGTTAATAAAACTCCACTGGTTACCTATAAGAGCAAGAAAAAGTTTTATTAGTAATTCTATTAAATGTGACTTTAAAGTACTTTCTACACCCAAAAAACACAAATTTATCAATGTGTCAATCATGACAAAGCAGTTTTAAAGAAAATTACCATTATAATGAAATCAGTAGTAAGATGTGACCCTAGAAAGGCTACTCTAGACCCTAAACAACTTTAAAATCAGAGTTTCCTGTTTCCAATCTTTCCTTTAAGATAACAGCTATCTTTCAACACAGTTAAGATTAATTTTTGTACAACACACCTCTGATGTAATTCAGTTCAAACAACAACAAATGCTCACTACTGCCTAAGGTCCCAAAAAGAAAATATTCAATAATCTGACTGAATGAATGCAAAATTAAGTTCAAAAATCATGCTGTGTAGCTCTTTTTCTCATTTTTAAAAATGTGTCCAGACTATTACTTGAAGTATCATTCTTCTGTTCAACACCACACTTGACCCATCTCCAATTACTTGTTCATGCCTGCTTAACCCAAACACACCCTTTCCTATTCTCTACCACCCATTTGTTAAGTCCGTTCAAATTCTTCAAAACCTACAAAAAATGTCTTCCACCAATGCGTTTCCACAGTATCTCAATGACATAAATAAAAACTAAAATCTCCAATACTGTAATAGTCCAACTTTATATGGTAGTTATATGTAATTATATAGATATTTCTATATCCTATGAGTAAACTGACCCTTAGACTCTTTAAGACATATTCCCTCGACATGGAAAAAATTCCCCACCCTTTTCCCAAACATAACGTGCATCATAACCAACTGATTCACCTATCTATGAGACACCTCAAGGGAACTTTTTTAATACTAGAATCCTGACAATATGTAAAATTCAGAATTTACGCACTTAATGACTATATTTAGATGTAAGATGTAGCTATTTCAAACCCTTTATGAAAAGTGTTGTTAGCGTGGAAGTAGGGAAGAAAATAATTTGTCTTGCAGTTGGATTTCATTTAACTTTAAAATTTTTCTATGCCTCAAAATTTTATGGAGAGAGACTGAAACTCAAAAACAAAACAAAAAACAAAAAACAAAACCAATCTGGGAATTTTCATATCCAAGCATAAAAGCTCTTTATAGTTAATTAGAACTGTACTTCATAATGGTAAATAGACACACTATACTCAAGAACATAAAGAACTCTTCACAGAGTTTCTACTCATAAATTCACTTACATGTATGGTATTAGAAAGTGTTTAAATGAGCAAGGGAAAAAAACCTCATGAAGAGATGCTCGTATCTAAACACTAAAAGCCATGGTCAGATAAGGGGCTTGTCCATAAAGTCCTTCAAAAATAAATTCAACCCTTAAAACAGATTCCTAGTAAATTTAATTCATATTTTACATAAATTACATACAGCTGGAACCTCCAGGCCAATAGCCAGTTCTGGAACAACCGCGTAGTCACTCAAAATCCCCACCAACAGATTATTATAAACTTCTGATACCTGTCAGAAACCTCTCCCTGTCTTTACCATTCAGAGGCTTTTTTGCAGCTGCTGCTTCATCTTCAACAGTGGCCACATAATCCAACAACCTGGACACCAGCATCACAACCCAACTGATCATGGGAATATCTAGTACTCCTATACACAGGTGACAGCGGAAAAAATAATCAGGTGACTCTAAGAGTTCTAATGAAGTCTGAGAAGATAATTATGAGATAAAACATTTTATAAATTCAAAATATACCATATCACTACTAACATTAATATTTGTTTATAATAAGCCTCAAAACTGGAACCTATGGCTACAAACTAACACATTGAATCTAATGGATGACTAAGGCTTTATGGTATGAAAATAGATTCTCGATTATAGGTTGAATCTAAGAGATAATAATTTATAAACTAGGAAACAAAGTATAAGGTCATAGTCTTAGACTTCCAAACTAAGTAAAAAATCTCTCAATTTCCCAATCATATAGTTTTAAACTAAGTTCTGAAGTTTTTGTTCCAATAACAATTTTGTTGCTCAAATACATTATGAATGACCAGAAAAGCAACTGTGCCTAAAACTGAGACTTAATTAAGAGTCCAATTTTAGTTATGACAGTACAGAAAAAACATATTACAATAGTTCCCAAGTTCAAAATTCAAATAATGAAAAGGAACAGATTTATAAAGCAATAACCATATGGCAGTCAATCACATGAAAGCCTACATTCTAAAAAGTCTACAGCATAAAGTATTAACAAAATGTATAGCAATGAATATTAAAATAAGTACTTCACACTAGTCATTTTACAAAAGCAGTACTTATAGGAATCTTGTGTTTTTACTAAAGATGACCACTATAAATAATACCTTCTGTCCTCCTATGCATGGGTGACTGTGGCTGAAGAGGTGACAATAAATTATCCAACAGATTAAGTAGGCTTTCTAATACTCCGCTATTACTAAGTGATCTTTGACCAATGCAGGAAAGTAACATGAAGACCCTAAAAAAAGAGATATAAATAAAATACCAGTATGAATCAATCTGCTCATTTAAAAAATAATTCACACTGAAATTAACAGACAAATGACAGGATACATAGTTCTTAGCACGATTTATATCTGGAACTATGATGTTAAAATTAGCTCTTCTCAAACTCTTGGTTATATTTCCTAACTATATCCATAAGAAATCCAGCAGATAATTTTATCATAGTCTCAAAAGAATACATTTAACACATGAAGTAACATAATCTGATAGGAAATACTTGTAAACACAGATCTATAAACTCTACAGATGCAGTAAGGAAACCCAAGCATGTAGTCTAGTTGTATCATGTATAATCTTCTTCACTATGTGGTTCGCTGAGCATCCCAAACCCTGGAAAGATGTGCTTCATTTCTCCGCTCAGGATAGATCCACATACACTGAATTTCAAAATCTGAACCCTAACTGTGAAAAGTTGAAATTACTAATAAAAAAACAACTCCAATATTTTCTGACCTACCTATCTTGTGGAAAGATGAGAAGCTGCTCTGAATTGTACAATTCCTGAAGAACATTAGAAAGAAACTGACCCCACCATCTTTCACCACCACAGAGTTGAACAAGTAGAAGACCAGTATGCAACCGTATCTTTGGGGTTCCACTGATGCACAAGTGTTTAAAAAGCTCTTCACAGGCCTGGGCATGAAATGTGCTCTGCAAAACTGCAGGAACAGAGTGTCCTATTACAAAACAGAAAACAATAAAATTTCCTATTTAAGTGTATGCTGTAATATCCGCTTTCTTCTTTACGAGCAATCAGTAACCAATTATATTCTATTTATTTTGCTATTCATTTATTTATTCTTCGTATGTAAAATGTTAATTGTTAAATACTGGGAGAGGAGAAAAGCTAGTATTTGAATCAACTATATTTCTTATGTGTGGTGTTGGGTGATTCAGAGAGTTTAGTATGTTTGTGTGTGCATGCGTAATGACCAAAAATAGCTCTTGATTAGAAAATGACAGTATACTGTCGGCATTTATTAACAGTTTTCGCAATAACAGTATCTAATATTTTGCCAAACTAAATGACGTGCCACATCAACAGCAAAGACTCAAGAAAAAAATAAAAGAAAAACCATTTAAAAAAAAAAAAAAGAGAGAGAGAAACATGGGCGGGGAGGAAGCAGTTACCTGCAAACACATTTTGTAAATATTCACATTATAAAGAATATCAAAATGAACAATACCAGGAAATAATAACACAACAACAAAACATGCAACAAAATCATATCAAATACATTTCTAGCATTTAAAGAACTGAAGCCAAATACAAACCATTGGAAGAGTGAAGGAGACTGAGCAAAGTGTCCAATAAATATCTGATGATGGTACGCAACTGCTCTGTGGAAGACGTCTGAATTAAATCTTTTGGATCTGACGTTTCACTCAACATCTTCCTACTTGCACCAAGAGCTACTCTGAGCCTCTGCACTGCATTATGAGCCAAATTCAGTTGAAGCTGTAGCTGAATACAATCTTGATAGGCAGAAAAAACTCTACTGTCTTCTTCAACTGCCTTGTCTGGTTTTCGCAAAAAGTACTGTGCATTGTTAGCACTGTTAAGAGGAGGAAGATCAATACTTTGCAAAAGAGTTTCCAGTCGATGACAAGCTAAGTTATACCTGTAAATAAAAAATAAACGTACAAAATAATTCCTGCAATGTTCCATTTTATATGGAACTAAAATGTAGACTAAAAATTAAATCTCTAAAACATGTTAACAACCATTAAAAAGAATTAGTCAATTCTTAAGTACTAAATAAATGAAGCCAACCATTTAAACACAGTATTTTAATTTATCAAATATTGTAACATTCTAGCTTCCTACTTTTTGTTCTTTCCTTTTTCTTTTTTAAAGTTTATATATTTATTTTTTAGTAATCTTTACACCCCACGTGGGGCTCAAATGCACAACTCCAAGATCAAGAGTCACATGCTTCTCTGATTGAGCCAGCCAGGTGCTCCATCTTTTTGTTTTTTTCTATATATCTATGCAAAGACATTTCTTGAAAAACACATGTAAGACACAGAAAAAAAGGATTTCAGTTAAGATTAAAATATACTGCAATTTTCTAATAACCTGCACTGTATATCCTCCTGTAGGGCAACCATCATTGCTAAATGCTGGTCAATTTCTGGTTGGTTTGCAGATTCACCCTCTCCCCTTAAAGGATCGTGCATTAACTTCAGTTCGCTTTCCCAAGGCAAGATATATGTATGACCGTAGTAAAATCCTAAAGGGATTTTGGCTCTGGCATTTGTACTTCCATAACGTCCAATGACAGTGATCTGAAATAAAAAAACATGATTATACATACACATCCATCTGCAAAAATAAAATCCTGAGCAATGTATTTAAAAGGATATATTTTTTAATTATATGTCTGAGTATCTTTCATAACTTGTTAGAAACATGAAAAGCATATCAATTCACTGTCTTGAAGTTCTTTACCTTCATGAATCTGCACACAGGAGGTGGTATCAAATCATGCAGAATTAATGAATGGGTGCTTATATCAGTTGCCACTACCAGTCGCCTCCCATCCACCTCTTCTCCTAATGTCCAAATGTCAATTGACAAGGAGGCCAAGTCTCCACAAGTGGGAATCAATACATCTGTCAACAGTATTGGTCTGCCAAAATCCAAGGTCACAAATCTCCTTGCTCCTATCAGAGAGAGAGAGGAAGAGTTGACAAAAACTACTACTGTTTCAACTAACCAAAAGATGCATTCAAAAACAGTTGGGAACATGCATCTTAAAAATATGAAATCAACTTATTAAACAACAAACAGATGGGAAGGAAAGTAAGTAAGTAACCCTCAAAAATTTTTTGAAACCTCAATCCATGCTAGTTAAGACTTAGGTAAAAAGTATACAAGAGTAAGTTTGTTATTGTGACAGCAACCAACTGTACATACAAGCTTAATTTAAAACAGTAGAGTTGAAAAACTGTATTATCAAAAACAGTATATGGATTAATTCTAAAAAGTATCAATGTGAACTTCTTTCGGTCACCTGGCCATTTTTTAAAAATCTCCCAAACAGATGCATTAATGATATCCAATTGTATTACTTGATTTTAGTTTTCTCAACCTTGTTTAACTTCTTAACAGAGTTAGATCTCATATTGTGGTTACAATGTAAAGTAAAAGTACAAGGCGGAAATCACACGTAGTCATTACTACCACTAAAACAATCCCTTAGGAAGGTCCTCCAATAAAGAAAGACACAGGTATCTCAAACAATGTTTTTTTGTTTTTTTTTTTTTAAGATTTTATTTATTTATTTGACAGAGATAGAGACAGCCAGCGAGAGAGGGAACACAAGCAGGGGGAGTGGGAGAGGAAGAAGCAGGCTCATAGCAGAGGAGCCTGATGTGGGGCTCGAACCCATAACGCCGGGATCACGCCCTGAGCCGAAGGCAGACGCTTAACCGCTGTGCCACCCAGGCGCCCCTCAAACAATGTTTTTGCCCAGGTATTGACATATCACTGTCTCTTCAGCTACTCAGTACCAGGTGAAGTCAACAGCTCACTCTCAAGCGCCACAATAAAGAGGCAGTATGCCTCTCCGTGTAAGCACTAAAATCACACTCAGCATGGCTGAGATGCTCACACTAATGAAAAACAAAAATGATCTGAAAGGAATGGAAAAAGAGATTTGCATCTCTCATCTCATACACATTTTGGAATAAGCCCAATTAGTGAAACAGTAGACAGAATCATTAATAATAGAATTCTTTTTCTTCTTTACCAAGTTGGGGTGAGGTGTACTTCAAAACCTTAAGAGCTGCATTTTACAGTGAAGGGACCCAACCAGAACTTGTGCTATTTTCAATGGAGCTAGTTTAGTAGAAAAAGGTAGTTCCCAACACTTTCCTAAACAGAAAAACCACTAAATAACAAAACATAATTCTATAACTTACAGTCGATTCCACTGATAAAAAGCGAACTGCAGTGTGAAAAATGCTCACATTTCAGAACCCTGCACACCAACAAGTCACATTCTAAATGTTACAGACACTAATGGTGATACCAGTGAAGGATCAGTAGAACAGAAAACACCATTAAGAATTTTATCATTTTTTTAAAAACTCTCTCTTTCAAAGAATAAATAGTCCAATGCAATAAAGCAAATATGGTTCAACTATTCATACGATGAAAGGTGACAAAGTATGCATTACATTCATATTATTCTCTGCTATAAAACACACAGAAGGCTTCTGTTGAATTCTGCTGCAGCTCAAGCCCAGAACTAACAATTTGGTAGGATTATAAGGTTAAAACTGCCCACAGTTTACTAGGTAAACATGCTCTTATCCCAGTCACAGGTCACTAGCACAGAAGTATGACTACAAACCTAGGTAAAATTGAATTATCGAGACCATGAAGTGTTATTAGTCTTACTCAGTTATTAAAATCAGCAGTAATTCTGTTATTTTCTGGCAATGGTTTCAACACCAGAATGCTGGTCTTAAGAATACTGAAGTGTAATTTCTAGTGTAATGATAATTGAGCAGCTCTGGTGGAAGCAGATACTTATGTCCATCACAGTTCAACAGGCAAGACTCACATACAGGTCAGATTCAGGGTCTGGATAAAACTAGCCACCCTACCCAGCAGCACTCGTGCATTCAACATGGTGAGCCCAGCTGAGCCTGATGTAGTGCTTATTCTTGGTAAAATGTACTTACCCAGGAACAGATGGGATTTATTTACAAAGGAAAGTCAAACTATAGAATATTAAGACTCAATGGGCTGACAGACTATGCAAGAAAAATATTTTAAGAAAGTCAAGGATTACCTGAATGCATTCGCTCTATAATAATGGACTGGTGGGGTGGAGGTTGAAGAAAATGTGAAGCATGAGAAATTGCAAGAGCGAGACCAGAACCAAGTGGATTCTAGAAAAGAAAAAAGAAGTATAACTCTATATTGATATTACTCTTGCTCTATACAACTAATAACCGTAATATCAAATTAACAAGTCTCATTTCCTGATGTATATTCTGTAGTACTTTATAAAACAATCTAATTGATGTATCAAGTTGGTGTAAGAAAAGTTTGCCTTCTCAAGTTAGTGTATACAATAAAATATCTTTAAATGTCTAAGCGAACACCTATTTAAAATATAATAATTTACCATTCTGGATTTGTTGGAATTTTTGTTATGTGCAGCAAGATTGACTGTTGGGGGATCAATAACTGAGCCTGGGAAAAGCTGTGCAAGTTCGGCATTAATCACAACAGAAACTGCTTCATTGGGTGGGGTGAGTGGTGGAGTCATAAAAAGTGGTGTTGTTTTTGGAGTGGGTGGAATAACATCGGATGGGTGGATGAAGAAGCCGGGGGCCGCCGCCGGGTTGGAAGGCACAGAGTTGTGAACAGGACCTACTGCTGAGGCTGCCGACGCCGCGGCAGCTGCTGCAGCCGTCGTCTGATGTAACTTGGCTTCCAGCTTTGCTTTCTGTAAAAGAAGTAAAAGCCACAACATATAGACTAGTCCTGCCTGCCCAAACTGTGGGGAGTATTACACAGGAAAAGAGCTTACGAAGATAAACATGATCTGATTAACTAGATCTTAGTTAAACAAAAATTAAATTAAATTAAAAAATGGACTCAACATGAACTGAGTATTCTTTGCTATACCAACTTCATCAAATATCTGATGACAATTTCCTGTGTTTTGGGGAACAAGGACTTCCACAAAGCAAAGGCAGAAAGGAAGAAGAACAAATAAATGTAAATAAGGAAACAAAGTTCTCCTCAAAGCAAAATATTAACAGGAGGAGGTAGATTCTCATGGCGCCTAACGTAAAATAATGTCACCTACGATCTCACAGATTGCATTTAGACCACAATGATATCTCCAAAGCACCTGCCATTATTACTAAATTTTAATCCACGTGAATTCAATTCACCTCTAAAACGTTTCAGGAGCTCCAATCTATAAAAATTCTTACTGGTAACACTAACGTTTGACCAAGAGTGTTGAAACAGAATGGATTGTACTTAGAGATTGTCCCCCAAAAATAACAATTATATTCCCCCAGATAGTTATAAAAAAATTATTTATTTTTAAAAAATTTAGATATATCGCAAAGACGTTACCTCCATTTTTGTAGAAACTGATTAGCTCAGATCGGTCAACCTACTTTCCTTTACGAAAATAATGGTCATTTTTACAGTACTTTTTCAGCTTTTGAAGTTTAGAGACAGCATGAACAAAGAGCCAAAGAGTCTCCAACCTGTTGCTGAAGCTTCAAAAGCTGCTGCTGTTTCTCTTGCAGCACCTGCAGCTGTTGCTCGGCTGATGCCATTGCATGAGAGAGAGACTGCAAAGCTACCTGGGCTGCTGAACTCAGGGCTGTCGAAGCTTCCCCAACTGTCCCCGATGACAGTCCACCTACTGCAGGAGTAACCCCGAAGGAACTCACTGGCATAAGACAAGGGGGGAGAAAAGGGATGAGGAAAAGGTTCACATAGAAACATATTCCAAGTATACTATTTTGACATTAAAACTCCAGTTTCATTTTAAACGATAAGAATCTAGAGTATCAGCAGGGAAATCTTAATGGTAAAAGCATATTGATTGATAATAACAGTATTCAAGTTTAAGGGATCTGGGAACTACTTTCAAATCAAAGAAAAACTAGTACACTTTTGAGCTTAAAAATATTTTCAGCATATAAAAAATGTCATTTAATATGGCTAAAATAAAAACACAAAATGAGAACAATGTTATTATACAATTTGAGCATAACAAATAAACTGAAATTTGTTTTACTGTTTTCCTATAGCAATACCTCCTCCTCTCTCCCCACAAAAGCTCAAAAAAAACCTTCAATTATGAGAACACCATTTTCAAAATCTGATGATACATTATTTCCTCATTTTAAAGCACAGTCTAGACAGAGTCCAGCCCACAGAGAATATGTAAAGCAATGCTTCCTACCAAATGTTCCCCAGAACTCTAATATGGAGAGAAATATGTCCGATTTGACCTATGTCAAATAATTCTGGCACATACTGCTTAGCCATGAAAATTATCATCCTTAAAGACTATGAAATTCCTATAAATTGAATAATTTCTTAGACTTTCCTTTTCAATGTTACTCAAATATACATTACAAAAATCACTCACTCTTTCCCCATTAAGTATTTACCAATATCTGTGGAAAACAATTTAAGAAAAACCTAAGATAAAAGCTTAATTTCACAACTTAATGAAACAGATCACCACAAAATAAGAAGTAAAGGCCAAGTTTAATAACAGCATTAACATTTATATTGTAACAGGCCTTTACTAGGAAGTTATATTGGGAAAGGACAACCACTACAATAGTAGCAAATGTTCAGTGTGCATTACCATGTGACACTTTTTAATTAAGTACATATTCAACAGATGAACAACCCTGAGAAGCAAGATACTAGAACTCTGTTTCTTAGTTATTGGCTCAGAGAAGTTACCTATAGAGCTCACAGTGGTAGAACTAGAGTTGGAACCAAGGACTACGTGAAACCAAAGACAATGGGAGGGCACAGTGCTAAGCATGGAACTTACATCAACTCATTTCATCTTTGCAACGGCACACAGGTAGGTACTACTGTTATCCCATTTTACAAGTAATGAATCTAAAGCTGAGAGAAATCAATTGCTCATAAATATCTGAAAAAGTGGGCGGGAAACAACACCCAGGTATCTGACAGCCTATTTTAACATCTAACAATGCTATACTGTGCCAGGATTCAAAAAAACTATTAAAAAAATTAAGCTATAATCAACAAGATAGCAATAAATGAAACTGTGCATAGCCTCTTACAATTAAAAGTGTCCTCAACTTAAAAAAAATACACACTTATTACAGAACAGCCATAGAACACCTCATTTAATTTTTAAGAATCCAACTACGCAAGCATGGTCAAAGAAAGAGCAATCACAACTCACATGAGCTATGTGCCCCAGAATGAAATCCATCCACTTCATCAAATGGTCCACTAAAGAAACAGCTATTAATTCCAACTCTAGGGGTGCCCAGGTAGCTCAGCAGTTGGGCATCTGCCTTTGGCCCAGGTCATGATCCCAGGGTCGTGGATCAACCCCCGTGTTGGGCTCCCCACTCAGTGGGGAGTCTGCTTCTCCCACTGCCCCTGGCCCTCCTTGTGCTCTCTCACTCTCACTCTGCACGCTCTCTCTTTCTCAAATAAATAAAAATCTTTAAAAAAAAAAATCCAATTCTAGAGGGATAATTATTAGATTTACTGAAGCACTGATATTGTACTTGTACTTTTTGGGGAATTAAAGTAATTTTCAATATTAACCATGTGGAGGTTAGCCCTTTACTCACTTTAAAATCCAATGCTTGAATAATACTTATGGGAAAACGAATTAAGTCACCAGAAACATATAAGAGACATGAACAATCCAAAAGAAATAAGTCATCCTACTACCACAAAATTTTTAAATCTTTTGCCCAGTCTGAGTTTTCAATATCTTCTTCTACTATTATACTAAGGGTCTCAAAAACAAGATATAAAGATAATGGAGATGAGAACAAAATAAAAATGACTATGACCACCATTTCTATTCAGTGTCATGCAAGAAGTCCTAGAAAGCACAAAAGAGCAAGAAAAAGAACCAAAACATATAATGAATAGGAAAACACTAAAGTAAAACTCTTAACAGAGGCCATGATTGTGTCTATAAAAAGTCTTTAAGAATCCACAAACTATTAAAATTAGTAAACTAATATAGCAGTATCATCACATATGAGATTAATATACACAAATCAATTTTATTTCCATACACCAGCAACCAAAAAAATGTAAATAAAATTAAGAAAAAAATCACTTATTTTTTAAAAAATCAAATACCTAGGGATTAGTCTAAAAAAGATGTGCAAAACGTTAACATGGAAAACTAAAAAACATCTCCCAGAGTAACTGAAGACCTAAATATACTAAATATACCATGCTAATGAAATAAATGGCTTAATATTAATATACCAACTTTCCTGAACTGATTTGTATTCAAATTCTAAAAATAGAAAAAAAATAAGCTTTTTGGTGTATAAATTGCCAAACTGATTCTAAAAATTAAATGGAAATACAAAGATTTAATATACAACACCCTGATGACAATTAATAATGTTGTATTACACACCTAGTTGCTAAGAGTAGTCTTAAGTGTTATCTCCATTGAAAAAGAACTGGTAATTACATAACAGGACAGAGGTATTAGCTAATGCTATGGTGGTAATCATTTTATAATATATAAATGTATCAAACCAATACATTGTACACCTTAAACTTACTCAATATTATATGTCAATTGAATCTCAATAACGCTGGGGGAAAATGGAAATAAAAAAAGACACAGAATCTTTAAGAAAAACTAGGGAAAAAATGGTGGATTCCACTTCTAAGTATATACTCAAGAACTGAAAACACAAAAAGGTACACAAATATGCTGCATGGCAGTATTTTTCTTAACAGACAAAAAGAAGTAACAACCCAAATGCCTGTTAACATCTCAGCAGATAAACAAAAGGAGGTACATAGAAGTTGTTTTAAAAGTGGTATATCCACACAATGGAATACTATTCAGTCATAAAAAGGGATACATACTAAATGGATGAAACATGAAAACATTATATTAAGTGAAAGAAGCCAGATAAAAGGACCACAAACTATGCTTTCACATTTATATCAAATGTATGGGGTAGGCAAATCCACAGAAAACAACATAGATTAGTGATAGCCAGGCAATGGAGGGGAAAGGGAAACTGGGAATGACTGCTAATGACAATGAAATCTCATTGTGGAGTAATGGAAATATTCTGGAATTACAGTGATGATGACTTCACAACAAGCCTTATATCAATTGTTAAAATCTACCAAAAAAGAAGGAAAAAAAATCTGATGAATGTATACTATCAGATTTCAAGGATTAATACAAAGTTACAGTAATTAAGACAATTAGGTACTGGCACAGGGCTAGACAAATTGAACAATGGAACAAAAAGAGACTCGTGTAAACAGCACAGACATGATTTCTAACAGATAACACTGCAGTAGAGAGGAAAAGGGGTATTTTTTTCCCATAAATCATTACACAGAAGACAGAATTAGTAAAGGAAGATGAATTAGGAAAAAATACCAATACATAGTAAAAGGAGAGATTAAAAAACTGAGAATCCTATCATTTATACTGATGAGGTGTAACAACACATGGAATTGCTATGGTGGTAATCATTCTATAATATATAAATGCATCAAACCAATAAATTATAGACTTTAAACACAGATGAAATTGGAAATACAAAAAGAGAGAAGACAGAAAACAAGCCAGAAACAATGGTTGCATAGTTAATGGCTGAGATCTTTCTAAAGCTGATGAAAGGTATCAAGTAAGGATTCAGGACAACCTATGAATCCTGAGCAGGATAAATACAAATGAAACTGCATACAGCAACATCACAGAAAAATGCTAAAAAAGGGATGGGGGTGAGGGATGCCTGGGTGGCTCAGTCAGTTAAGCGTCTGCCTTTCGCTCAGGTCATGATCTCAGGGTCCTGGGATCAAGTCCCACTCCTGCTCAGCAGGGAGCCTGCTTCTCCCTGTCTTCCCTTGCCACTTCCCCCTGCTTGTGTGTGCACGCCCTCTCTCTCTCTCTGCTAAAATAAATAAATAAACAAAATCAAATAAATAAATAAATAAATCCTTTAAAATTAAAAAGATGGGGGCAAGGAGAGGAAGAGAATATGAATGAATCTCAAAAACAGCTTGAGAACTGACAGTGACCTTAAAAGCAGAATTATAAGACCAAGAAGTAATGTCTAACAAACACGGTGTAAGATAAAAGATTATCTTTAAATTACTATGAGAAATAATAATTCTACACTTCTAAGAATAAAGAGGACACCTCTAAACCTAATAAGTCAAATGTAAAATTTATTGTTATGATATTCAGATAAATTTAATTATGTATGGAAAACAGACCATAACATGGAACAGATTATGCTAATTTATTTGGTTATGATAAAAATGCATCCAGATTACAGTTTAAATGAATATGATAAAAAATGGCATCAGTTATTACAGAGTATCCACATTGTTTAAGGTTATATATTTTACATATATATATATTTATGGAAAAAAGATCTATCTAGGATTCCTTTTGAACTACTTCAACAAAGAAAAAGAAGAGATAAAAGAAATGTGAAAAATATCAGTAATACTGGAATCTGGATAATGACTGTGTGGCCTGTTCATCTAATTATTCTTAAAAATTTGAAAAATATCCCCCAAAAGCTAAGCTTATTCATCATTAGTAGACAAGAACAAAAAGAGACCTCACAGTTTACTTCTCAAACAAAGAAAATTATACTTGATTTCAGTTCAAAAGCAAAGAAAGAAAAAGAGAGGAATGAAATAAAATTATGAGATAAATCCAAATGAATACTGAATATAAAAAACTCTAATAATGTATTTGGGAATAAAAACACATATAAAATTAAGGTATATAACCACAAAACCATACAAATCAGGAAGGTGACAAATGTTCTAGATATCTGCACTGTATAGTACAAAAAGCAGTTGGACTTCTGAAAATCAAGGGTATGTGTATATATTTTGTATCTCCAGGATAAATGCTAAAAATAGTAAAAAAAAAGGAGAAAAACAGCCCCATAAAAATATAATCAGCCAAAAACAGAAGGAAAGAGAAAAACATCTAACTGGCAAAAAGAGAAATACTTGTATATTAAAAACATAGCAAATTTAAATACAGACACATCAGTAATAACATTAAATGTAAATAAATACTCCAACTGAAAGACAAAGTATCAGACCGGATTAAAAAAAGAAAACCAACTACAAGCTGCTTACAAAAGAATACTTCAAAGAAAAAGAAGGAAAAATGTGTGTCATACAAATGGTAACCAAAAGAAAGATGATGGAAAGTATATAAATGTCAAACACAGTAACCTTGCAAAAAATAGCTAGCAAAGATAAAGACATACTTCCTAATGATGAAAGATTAAATTCGCAAGAAAGATACAAGCATTTTAAACTTGTATGGTTAATTTCAGAATACATAAAATAAAGACTGATGAAACTCAAACAGCCACCTGCACAGGTGTAGCGACAAGAATTTAACATATTGATCGTATGAACTAAAAGAAACCAAGGAGTTAATAAAGACAGAGGAACACAATTAGCAAATTTGCCCAAATGGATAGAGTACACTTCACCAACAAGTACAGAGCAAACATTATTGTCATGTAATCATGGAAATTTATAAAAACTGATCCTCTACAATTCCCAACACAGTGTGCAAGACTGAGAGTAATTTTTGACCCTATAGCAATTTAAATAAAAATCGATAGCAAGATAACTAGAAAACCATCATACATTTGGAAATTAAAAAGTACATTTCTCTCAAGCTGAATATATGGAAAACCTATGAAACAGCGAAACAAAGTCTACATTCATATCCAAGAAAACAGTATATCCAGTAGCACTAAAAGCATCACAATAGAACAACCCAAATATCATTCAATAGTATGCTAATCAATAGTAGACACATAAATTTTGTTTTATTCAGGTAACAGAATCTTAAATAGCAAAGAAAAAGAACCAAGTAACTACATGCACTGATACAGATGAATTTAACAATCATAACACTAAACAGAGGGTAGACCAAAAAATACATAAAAACAATTTTATATTATAAAGGCTCTATTCAACCAGTGATCAGAAACACATAATTGATTATACAATGAAACAAACAAAAACCAAGAAATGATTACTCTACAAGTTAGGACAATGTTTACGTTTTAGAGAACAAGAGAGAAATAAGTGGAAGGGGACATGAAGATACTTTTTAGAGTGCTGGATATATTATTTCTTGATTTGGTGGTCACATGGACAGTTTGTTTTCTCATAAATTGCTGGTCATACAATGGTTTTCTGCATTTTTTCATAAGAGCATCATATTTCACAATTAACATGTTACCAAAAAAAAGTAAATAAGAAGTTGAGAAACTAGTTACCTTTTAGCACCTTATGACCACTAGTCAAGACTTTGCCTTAACATTTAATAAAAATCCCTCTGCCGGTGGTGGATTCAGTGTGGGCGAAATACAGATATGAGTGCTTGCACAGGCACACCATCTTTGGAAATTAAAGAAACTGGTTCCACTGCTTGCTTTACAGGAGAGGAAAGGGAGTGTGAAGGAATACTTCTCTTTTTTTTTTTTTTTTTTATTTGAAGAGATAGAGACAGCCAGCGAGAGAGGGAACACAAGCAGGGGGAGTGGGAGAGGAAGAAGCAGACTCACAGCGGAGGACCCAATGTGGGGCTCGATCCCAGAACGCCGGGACCACGCCCCGAGCCGAAGGCAGACACCCAACGACTGCGCCACCCAGGCGCCCCAGGAATACTTCTCTTTTCAAACCTACTCTTACATCTGTTATAAAATTTTATCTCTTCTAAAAGCATTACTTACTCAAACACATGAATTTTAGACCCTTAATTTCAAAACAGTTCCAAGAAAGAGTCTGATTTATAACAAAAAAGTTCTCTGAAAGTTCAATTTCTTGTCATGCATTTTTCTATTCCAGTGTACATGTATGTCTCTACAAAATGACTATAACAATCCAAGAAAGCAAACACAAAATTTCATCCTTTTGTACAGCCTATATAAGAGAAATATTAGATTTCAATTGAAAACTCTCATGTAAATTACACAAGCCAAGGATTTCACTTAATGGTTACTTCCACAATTAGAAGATATGATTCTGAAAAAGAAAGCACTTGAAGACTGAAAATTTCGTTCTAAAACGCTTCTTAAGATTAAATTTTTTGTAGCTTCTCAAGCAAACTATTTTTACTTTCCGTTAAACTGTTGTAGAAAAAAAAGAAATCCACAAAACACAAAACCACCAACAGCAGAATTCATTCAAGACAATATTCAAACTCTTCTGTGACTGTAAAATAAAGATAAAACCATATCCAATATTTTTGATTATAAAAATTTCAATTATTTGCACCAAGATAGAATTATAAATACTGATCCTACGATGTGAAGGGAAAAAAAATCACAGAAAAGAAGGTATATTAAAAAAACAAGAATTCCCATTGATTTATTTAAAATACCAACAATATGACATAATTTAACACATTCAAATATTGGTTCATATATCTGAAGGTGCTTTAAAGTATCTAGAAACAAATATTCCCTCTTCACTCTTCTCAATATATATTATATACTGTGAGCTTTAAATATACTGTGAGCTTTAAATGCAAGAAATAACATTATGATGCCCAACTACACATTAAGACTGGCCAACAGGTGAGGAGAGTTGAGGCTGGGTAAAGGAAATGTAGTCTATCGTACTTTCCCCTTTACTTTTGTTATGTTTGATATTTTCCAAATTAAAGGGCTTCTAAAAATGCACACACACAAAAACAAATGGATTTAAGATAGTGTTTGAGAAGGTAGGAAAAAAAACTATGAAATGACACAGAAAAATATGGAAAACTATTAATGCTTTTTCCCTCCTATTAAAAAGTTTCTATTCAACATGACACCAAAGGAACTTACATATAATATAAACGGATATTTAAGTACTTATGTATCACTTTGTTTTTACTTCAGCATAAAATGTACGATAGAAAGAGTGAATAATAAAAGAAGGTATATACCAGTAAACGTACTTGCATCATCCCTTTCTATTCTGGTGCCATCACTAGTTGACACACAGGTAAAGTGCAGGGGTTCAACTTCTAGAAGTCCAGTGAGAGATGTGAAACTACCTTCGGCAGCTGTGCAACTACTGACCTTTCCATTTCCTGTTAAAGAGACAAGTTTTGTGCTATGTAAATTAATTTTCAAAAGGAAAATTATAGCTGCTACTCCAATTTCAGTCAGAGAAGATATATAAACACACAACCCTTATACAGTGCTTCCACAATGGACATGGGATTAAGAAAACAAACAGAAGATACTTGTTTCCATGTTGCAAAAGCAGAGTTGCATAAAAGCAACTTAGTGACCACTCACGTTAATATGAAACAGTAACAAGTGATTTAGATTTTAAATGAGGAAAAAATAATGAACCAGCTACTAATATTAGCGATTACACGATGTTAAGAATGCATAAAATCAGCATTCTTTCACACTGACTGTATAAATATGACACTAAGTAAAAACTAAAGAAACATTCTAAAATATTATCAAGATTTATCTGTAAATGTATCTTTGTATTTTGTATCTTTTATCAATTTTAGTGAGGCCTACTACTTTATAATCATAAAAATACATCTGATACTTGAGCAATGCTGACGTTGGGGGTGCCAACCCAGCACACAGTCAAAAATCCACATATGGGGCGCCTGGGTGGCTCAGTCATTAAGCATCTGCCTTCAGCTCACGTCATGATCCCACGGTCCTGGTATCGAGCCCCGAATCAGGCTCCCTGCTTAACGGGAAGCCTGCTTCTCCCTCTCTCACTCCCCCTGCTTGTGTTCCCTCTCTTGCTGTCTCTCTCTGTGTCAAATAAATAAATAAAATCTTAAAAAAAAAAAAAACACACATAACTTTTGACTCCCCCAAAACTTAACTACTTCTATCCTACTGTCAACCAGAAGCCTTAGAGATAACATAGTTCATTGACATATAATTTTCATGTTTTATGTATTATATACTGTATTCTTACAATAAAGTAAGCTAGAGAAAAGAAAATGTTAATAAGAAAATCATAAGGAAGTGAAAATACATCTACAGTACTGTACCCTATTTATTGAAAACAATTCCACATATAAGTGGACCTGCACAGTTCAAACGCATGTTGTTGAAGGGTCAACTTTAGTTTAAGTTAGCGTATGTAGTTAAAAAAAATTAAAATAAAATAATTCACATGATCACAATTATGTGAACCATAAAACCACAGCAAGAAGACAGAAGAACAGAAAACAATTAAAAGTGTTATGTGGTATAGGGGAAAGGGGTTATTTTCAGTATTGTCCAAATTTTCCGGAATTAGCACTGCTTTAAACAGAATTCTTTAACAGATAAAATTAAACAGAAACCAAGGATGGAAAGGATGGGGAGATACAAAAACTATCAACATCTGAAGGACTAAACCAAATGCAAGACCAAATTATCACAAACCTGTTCTCCAACATTTCATCAGTGCACATCATAGGACCTGACACTTGTTAAAAAAAAAAAAAAAACACACACAAAACTATTTATTGAGCACTTAATACTAAACATGGGAAATACATGAGAAAAGGACAGGACCCAGTTCTCATTAAATACCTACTCTGTGTTACAGATTACTAGGCACTAAACAACTAATCATACAATTGAACTTAAAAAAAAAAAAGCGCTTACCCCATGATCTAGCATTTGGGCGCAAGGTATTTACCCAAAGAATACAAAAATACTAATTCAAAGGGATACACACACCCCAATGTCTATAGCAGATTATCTACAATAGCCAAATTATGGAAAGATCCCAAATGTCCATCGACTGATGAATGGATTACGAAGACAATGGAATATTATTCAACCTGAAAAAAAGAAATCTTGCCATTTGCAATGACATGGATGGAGCTAGAGAGTATTATGTTAAGTGAAGTCAGTCAGAGAAAGACAAATACCATGATTTCACTAATGTGGAATTTAAGGAACAAAGAAAATTATCATAGGGGGGAAAAAGGAGGCAAACCAAGAAAAAGACTCTAAGAAAACAAACTGATGGTTACCATATGGGGGGGGGGGGGGGGTTGGGTTAAATAGGTGTTGGGGATCAAGAAGGGTGATGAGTCACTAAACTGCACATCTGAAACTAATATTACACTGTACGTTGACTAATTGGAATTTAAATAAACTCAAAAAAAAGTGCTGTTTTAATTAAAAGAAGTTCCAAGGACTAATGAGTCCAGGGGAAATCAGTCTAAGTCAAGGAGTAATAAAATACTTTCATGATGAGGAGATGAGATTTATGGGAAGAATGACATTTTTATGTATTTATTCCAGTCAGGGGAAACCTGGCAAAAGAAACAACATAAGTGAAATCTCTCCAGTAGGAAGAAATATGGCACATTAGAGGAACTAAAGGAACAAGGAGGCTGGAGGAACATTTCTCAATCCAAACACCTCTCTATATATCTTCAAAATGATTAAGAACTGTTAAAGAACATTCATCTATGTTGGTTGTGTATGGATAGATAGATAGATAGAGAGATAGATAGATAGATAGACACTCATCCTAGCAGAAATCTTAGGATATTTTAAACATTAACTCATGTAGTAGTAATAAATTCATTAGATATAAACAGCATACTCTGATGAATAATAACTGTCTTCAGACAAAAATAACTTTATGAGGGGGCAATGTTTTACATTTTTGCAAAACTCTATAAAATCTGGCTTATCAAAGAGGGTAGTTTATTGTCCTATCTGCCTCCACATTCAGTATGTTGCAGGATGTTGTTTTGGTAGACCTTTATTAAAAAAATGTTGGAAAAGGAATATTTTTAATAGTCTTACATATTCAAAAACTTTGGCAAGTGGTATTTTTTTTTTTGAAGATTATTTGCCAAGTGGTGTGTTAAATCTCTCTCTCTCTCTCTCTTTTTTTTTTTTAAAGTAGGCTCCACGCAGTTCATGCCACTGCAAGGCTTGAACTCACAACAGAGAGATCAAGACCAGAGCTGAGACCAAGAGTCAGATGCTTAACTGCCTGAACCATCCAGGCATCCCTGGTCTCTGACATCTTACTGATGCCCTTCTCAAACTCTAGAGCATGTTAACTGGGCTTCCTGTATTTTTAAGAAATCTCTTACCCACTTGGAAAATATTGGTTGACTACTATATACATACGTTAACACATTTCATTATATATATATATATATCAAAAAATGACATTCAGTAATATCAACATAGGCCATCAGAAAAGTTGTTATATACTGAGAAGCTGTCAAGCTCACTGGATGATGTAAGTTTTCCAAAACTTTAATTTTTGCTTAAAAGCTCTTTTAACACTGGCAAGAAATACTATCAATTGGATGGATACTGGCAGTTCTTTTCTATTCATTTTTTTAAAAATACCTACCAAACAATCAAGTGCAAATGAACATATTTTGCAAATCAGTCATTCTTTTAATACAAATGGTGTTCCATAAAATAAGCAACTAGTTCAGCTTGTAACTCAAACTGCCCAAGTATTTCCTTAAAACAACCGTAGTACTTCAGTACGCAGCCAAAGTGCTTCATGCCTATTTCCCATTTCATCACAGAATAAACATGAGTATCGACAGTTTCAAAACTTAATAAAATTAACAACTTTTACTGCCTCATCAGGGACATTTTTAATGAAACTGGCATACTTTTGATTGCAAGGGCAGAGTAGAGAACATCATGCTTTTGCACAATTAGTATAAATGTCTATGCAGTGAAAAAGGCAAATAATATTGTTCTATCACAAAGACAGTTGACCCACGGATTCCCTGAAAGTTGTCTCAGGGACCCTGAGCAGGTCTACATACCACACTTTGAGAATCACTGGACCAGAGAGAGTTGACTAACAGAGGCAATGGTACTAGATTAGGTGGCAAGGGAAAGAGAGCCAGATCATAAGAGATTTTATATGCTGAAACAAAGACTTTGGACTGCAGAGTAATGGAAAGACATGAAAAATATTTTAAGGAGAGAGGTAAAGTGACCAGGTTTGTATCCAAAAACAATCGCACTCATTGCAATGTGGAGAATGTACTCAAGTGAGGCAGCACCAGTTAGAACACTATTACTGTAGTCCAGATTCAAGATGACTGGCTTTCCTATAATCATGTGATCATGGGAGGTAAGAGAATAGATTTGAAATATATGATGGTATAAAAAGGTAAGAGAATAGATGAAATATATGATGGTATCTGTTGACAGCCTCAATGTGGAGGCTGAGCAGGAGGTATCAAGTATGACATTCAGATTTCTGATTTGTGCCAGTGATGCCATTAACTGAGAAAAGGAACACTGCACAAGGTTTAATGGTGAGAAATAAAATGCAACATTCAGATGGAGACTTATGTCACGATTTCTAAGTCCCTTCTCTTTACTAAGTGTGCTACTCTTGCGTACTTAACTCCCTGGCCGGACCTGAGCTTTAAGGTCTTTTCCTTACATTCTCTCCATAATGAAATCTCCTTCTCTCCTAAGTATACAGAAGGCATCTATATATCTAGTTCTAACCTCTCCTCTGAGGTCCACTCATAAATTGACGTGTCACTTGAACAGAGAGATCAGCATAAAGTAGTCAGAGCCTAAGTCATCAAACAGAAGAGGTAACATACCCACAGCAACATAAGCCATTAAAAGGCAAGTTAAAAGATCAATAAGTTCAGTATGACCTCTTTCATTAAAAATGTTCATGAACATGTGTAGCAAACAAGTCTAAACAGCTAAACATCCTGTTAAGGTAATCTAAGAGGGTGGAAAGATTTTAATTAAGGCACTTTATATTTTATTTCTATTTCTGTATTTGATTTTTCTTTCGCTTTTTCTCATGATTCATAATTTAAAGTTTAAGAAACTGAAATTAACGGCCCAAATTTACTTCTATTTAATGTGATAATTATCTTATTACGTTGACCTAAAACTCTAACATTGTGGTTTACTGACAACACTTACAGTAAGTTCAGTAAGATGTAAGAAAATAACGGTCATTATTTTCATTAACAAAACTAAATAAACACCAAATTATGGCACCTGAAAAGGTTATACATTCAATCCTAAAAGCATATTCTTTCAGAAATGTATACGAGAATACATGTAACACTGTACAAAGTTTAACTGAGTATGCTAGTAGATGTAGAAAATTTTTTTCTCCATCTTTACTTATTACAATAAATATACATCCATCTTATTTTCTGAAATATGAAATAAAATGTTCTTTGATTTTGTGGCCATCAAAGGCATACCAAATAAAGCAGAAAAGGCTACAACAAATAAATTTTAAAGTCTCTTACGAGCATTAAAGTCATACTGACATGCAATGAAACACAAAAAAACGAACAAAAAGCAAATTCACAACCCTTCCAAAAATAACTTCAATAATTTTTTTTTTGAGGGAGAAGTTATAAAATAAAGGCAAACAGTTTCATGAGTCACAGATGTTAAGTTCTGAAGAATTTTAGTTTTTCAAGACAGAACACAGTAACCACAATCTGTTGTCAATGGTAGCTTAAACCAAATACATAAAATTCAGAAATTCCTTTAATAAAGGATGTTACTACCTGAAAGGACATCTGACAAATCAATTTCATCTGACTGGACACCAATGCTGCTGTTGTATACATTTTTACAAGAAGAACCGCTCATCTCCAAATCAAAAAGGACTGGATCAAATGGTGAGCTATATAATCCATATCTGAAAAATAAAATAATGTCCTAACAATTTTCCTGTCAGCCATCTAATTAACAAATTACCTATTTACTTAGTTTTGAAAGCAGTTTGACACAGCGCAAAGGGAAACACTAATCAGATTTAACCCACGAAATTCAGTGAATCTCAGTTGTGTTCCCCCAGAAACGTAAACTCTAAAGGAGACTCAACAAATGTGATTCTAATAAACTGGCAGGTAATGAACCAAGAATCTTCATCTGCAGATTAAGATAACCAAGCACCCTTCCCTCAACTCCGCCACTAATTACACTGACTCAGTAGAAAATACAAAGGCTTTGAGTAAAATTTTATCAAGATCGAGATTTCTCATCTAAAAAGATTATAAAAATCATCGTGTTAAATAAAAGAATAACTTCCAACACTGAAGATCAGGCAAGAACTCAAATCTAACCTTCAGCTATTTACTGCATTACGTTGAAGTTTTAGAAAAATCAACCAGCAGATGAAGAATACTGATTATGGCCAGTAAATGATTTATATAACTCCAATCACAAAATTCAAACCACAGAGAAACAAATTATTTTAAATGCTTCTTCAATTAGCAAGAAATACCACTTTTAAGCATTTTAATATAATTAGTCCTCCAAATAACCATTTTCAGGACCTTCAAAATTGTTAAAAGGAATTATTTCAGAGAAAATAGAGGAAAGAAAACCTTAGCCTAATATTTAGAAAAAGGAAATGCACAAATATATTTTTGCAAGCAAATATATATATATGTACACATAGTTCTGTGCAAAGCTCGTATCATATCCTGAAAGGCCCGCTGTTAGTCATTTCGTATATTAAAATACCTTGTCTGAAGTAAAGCTTCCATTGGTGTTAGCCTGTCCTGTAACTGTTTGGACACAGCCGTAAGCAAAGATGCACAAGCTGTACTGCACCCAGCCAAATCTTCATCTTTAACATAATTTAGTAAGACAAAATACCAATAGACAGAACCTGAAAACAATAAAAACAAACCAATGTTTCTTTTCCTCATTGTTCGCTAACAAAGAGAACTTCAGATTACATATTTATCAGTAAGTCGCCTTACAAAACAATTTATACAGAATGGATCAATTCCTTGGAGGACACTAAGAAGACAGTAACAGAGAATTTGAAATGTGTTTTTTAAGGACTAGATAAGTCAACCTCATCATTTAGGTTTTCAATAACTTGAGATGACTCTGAGGGACATTTTAGAATAACTGGAAAGGTACAGAGATGTCAGGTCTTCCAAGCCATCCTTCCTGAAATACTGTTTGGTTTATATCAAAATTTTCAAGAACAATGGACGGCTATGAGGTACAAGTAACACATGCTGACAAGTGAATATAGTTATCCTATACTGCCAGTTAGATACTAATCAACACGGTTAAAAGACGATCATTATCATGTACTTTAAGACTTTTATAAAACATGAGATATCTAAGTACTAAGTACACCCCAGAATTTAAGCATCCTACCTCAAAGAATATTCTCAAAAAACTATTTTCAACTCCAAGGCTGTTAGAGTGAGCAACTGAGTCCAAAACATTCTACTCTATGTAACAGAGCTAATAGTTTCACCCAATTTATGTCCAAGGTAAACAAAAACAGATTCTTTACCCAAAGTAAGATATTGATAAAATAACCATATAACAACTAACTTTGAGTAGGCTCTTTTTCTACAATACCACAAAGATCGAATATAATCCTTGTAAGTTGATTATTAAACAAAAGACTGTAAGAAACGTCTACAAAAAGATAACATTAGGTTTAAAAGGACAAATCAGTAGCCCTTTATAGTAACAACAAAACAGAATTAAGAATATTTTTTAAATATTTTTAAAATATTCATTACTTTATATATGTGCTATTTTAAGGGACCGCTTTATAAAGTGCTACTTGATAACTACATTCATTCCTTTTTTTAACACCACATTCACTCTTGAATGGCATGTCTATAGTCTTCAAGTGCTGAAGAAATCTACTGGCCCCTTTAGAGAGTTCTCGTTTGCCAAAGTGCCTACCAATCGCACACAATACATGCATCGAGCATTCTACTTATGTCATCACTCTGGCACTTCCTGGCTTTTTATCAAATTTGTGATATCTGATCTACAGTCAATGAACAACCAAACAACTCAATGATTTTAATGAAATATAGAAAATGTATGAATTAAGATGATGCTATTTACTTAACTCTCCCACTTTTTCCAAGCAGTACTACTGAACAGAGTGTCTGCCAATCTGATAAATCACAATTCATCAACCCCTTAGAGAAGCTACAGAAAAAAGGGGGAACAACCGAGGAAAAAAATACTTACTAAATAATCCTGAATATATTGTGAGATATTTCCTATGCCTACTGCTATTTGTGATTAAACTAATTTCACATACCACCAGTTGCTGCTGCAGGTAAAAATGACATATTATCAAGTAAGGCCTTCAACAGAACAGATCCAAAACCTGGTTGACATGGGTCACATTTGCCATTACTGAAAAAAATGTAAAAGAAAAAAATGTAAATATATCACTCAATATCTAAATTCAATCCTAAACATGGTATAGTACCTAAGAAAACCCTTTAAAATATATTCATACAGATTACAAGAAAAATCTGCCCTAAAGCCCTTTATACATATAGAAAGATAACAGGGACTGATTATACTAAGGATCTTTGTAATGGTTTTCTTCACCAAAAAGGGCTAACAAGCATATATAGTCAATACTATTAGTTTTTTTAACATTTACTAGATGGTTTAAATCTCAGGGTCTAGAAAAAAGGTCTGCACAATCTTACAAATAAGCCTGGTAAGACTGTCATATAACAGGGAATAAGGCCTTAGGGGAATCCAAAGACAACCAGGGAAGATAAAAACAAAAGTGGGAGAAGCGTTCCCCTTACGAAACTCCCCAAACTGCTAATAATAGGTAAAGAAGCCTAGTAGAAAACTTTAATTAAAGGGCACCTGGGAGGCTGTCAGTTAAGCATTCGATTCTTGATTTCGGCTCAGGTCATGACCTCAGGGTGGTGAGATCAAGCCCTGCTTTGGGCTCTGTTACTTAGCAGGGAGTTTACTTGAAATCCTCTCTCTCCCTCTCCCTCAGTCCCTTCCCTCACTCGTACATGCTTCTCTCTAAATAAATAAAATCTTCTTTAAAAAATGTATGCAATATGACATTTTCTCCTAAAAATCTGAAGTTCATTCTTAGAATCTCGATAACCCTCACCAACTTTTGAAAATCCTGTAATTACACACTCATTCGATAAGTATCAAATTACACCACAGACACAGCCATCACCTGCCGAACTGCAAGTGCATCTATAAACTAGACTTCCAACAAAGCACACCAACCTAATGCACAACGCTAGAAATCGGGCACACTTATGGGCTATGCTTCGTCCTGCCTCAAAGAAGCAGACGCGCACGATGTCTGAAAGACATTTTCGTGTTTTTGAAAGCAGGCTCTCATTTCCCTCTTTGGAGCTGCAAAACAATAGCAGACATTTAGACTCATCTTGAACTTCTATTCATAACATCCAAAGGGCAATCATCAGTGGTAAGTAAAATCTTAATTATTAACCTTCCAGGTCCATTTGAATGTACTCCAGCTAACCAACAAAGGGTATCCAACACAAGGCTCTGGGCATGTTCTGTGATTTGGCCATCATCTGCTTTTCTACAAAGAGTGTTAAGAAGCTTCTCATGAAATTCTGAAAACTGTAACATAGCACATCGTTGCACTCTAAAAAAAGAGAATATAAATACATTAACAACCAAAACAGAACAGACTAAAGCTATCACAACCTGGTTGGTCATTTGCTTCACTGTGAATCATGAACATCACAATTAAAAATATTTTTTTGAAAATTATTACAGTGGAATGTTGATCTCTTAAATGTTATGGTATTAAAAGATTTAAAACAGCATATAAACAATACTTGGTTTATAGAAAGTTTTAAAAGAAAGTAAGTTTGGGGCGCCTGGGTGGCTCAGCCAGTTAAGCGTTTGCCTTCAGCTTAGGTCCTAATCCCAGGATTCTGGGATCGAGTCCCATATCAGGCTCCCTGCTCGGCGAGGAGTCTGCTTCTCCTTCTGCCCCTCCCCCTGCTCGTGCCCACTCTCTCTCTCTCTCTCTAAAATCCTTTTTTAAAAAAATAAAAAGAAGAAATTAAGTTTAATAATGTATTATATTCTGACAAAGAGTGAATAAAACTTCAAATTATATTTCTTTCCTCGTTCTACAAATACCATTTGTACAAATACAATATTCCTGGTATACTTCAAAGTACTGTATATATACCAGGGATAAACCAATGAGGTAGAAAGGTAATTCATACCCTCACTGAGATTACAAGTACGTAAGTAAAATGGAAAGCAAACAAAAACTTTCAAGTAAAAGGAAGAGTTAAAAATTTTATATGTGTTGTATTTACTAGAACTCTTTGTACATTTATTACTATAAGAATAGTAGAAGAAGGAAATGAGGTTACCTTTCCTTAGAAATTGAAGTTTTCTTAAATCTTCGAATGGTGACTGAGACCTCTTGCAGTAAGTCACAGCCCCGGAGGTTCTCTGATTTTCGGGCACCACTTGCATTTTCATTCTTAACATTAGATGATTTTTCCTAAACATACAAAAACAAATAACTCAATGAACAAACAAATGAAACTAAAAAATTATTTACTATTTAAAGTTTTAAAAAAAAAAAGGTAATAACTGAATTATGACTATCAAAACATACACATCAAATTAAAATGATAGCTTTTAACCCTCATATTCAGTAAATGACTAAATTCCCCCAGAATTATAATGGGGAAAAAAAAAAAGTCACTGTTTTAAAGGCAATAACCCAATTAAAGATTACAAAGCCAAAGTCTTGAGACCAAGTCCCAGCCATAGCACTTAAAAGCGATATGAAATATGACCGCTCCCCAATCTCTAAGGTTCACTCACTTTCAGTATGAAAAAATGGAGATAATAGTAGCACCTGCTCTGCCTACCTCAGAGTTATTTTGAGGATTAAATCAGATAAAGTACACAGAAGTCCTTGAAAAATTGGAAGACCTATACAAATATAAGATGATTGGTGTTACTGATATTGCTATTGTTGCTTATGAATAATGATGATAGAGAAACAAAAATCTCCAGAGTTCAGGAAAATCCAAGATCAGACAATTATGAAGAGACTGCATGGTACACAGCTACTTGTAGAAAATCAACCTTGAAATTAGGATTTATCTCTAACATTATTCCCCAACTTCTCTTCCTGCACCCTCCCAAAAGTTTAACAAAAAAAGTAGTGAGTTACCAGTAAAAGACACAGACATAAACTCTAAAACCTAAATAAATATTATGGCCTAAAATAATTATAAAGGGAAGTGTCTGCTAACAATTACTCTCTCCTGAGTATACTTTATAAACATTTGCTTAAAGTTAATTCAAAATATATTCTTCTTAAATACATTTTTAAAGTCACTGCAAAGAAAAATTATAAACAAACCACGTGTCTATTGAAAAATCAATGAAGGGTCATACTCCTTCCAATTGTGTGTCAAATCTTGTCCATAATGTTTATAGTAGCATTGTTGTGGTTCAAAATGACACTGCTTCGTACCTTGCCTGCTGCGACTTTTGCCAAGAGTGAAGCAAGTGAATAACCCTTGTTACTCTGGTGTTTTAGGGATGGAAGTCTTACTACAGGGCGTATACCACCATTACAGATCTCATCTGTTCCTCTTTCATTCACTGCCTTGACGTGGATTAAAAAGGAACGGTATTTTCCTCCTGCCATACCTAGAGGAGCAGCACAGAATGGGAAAAATAACTTAATCACCAAAAGACCAAATTGATTTTCATCTTCACAGAGCAAGTTAATTCCAGAAGAAAAATACACTTGATTAGAATTTTCAAATTATACTGTTTGAGTATAATCATCGAATAACCTTCATATGTTGGTAGCAAAAGAACAAAAAGCACAGGAGTTACACAAACACCATAAGATGGAAAATTCTAATTATTACAAACACTTTGCATATTTTTCCCCAATGAAATTATTCATTTTAGTAACAGACATTTTGTAAACTACAGAAAAACACACACAATAAAACTAACTTTAAGGCACTACCCATAGATAATGATGGTATCATTATGCGAATCCATCCAGTCTTTTTATGCACGCATGCACACACACATATACATAAGCACTGTGGTATTAATAGATGAAAAAGCACAGGCTTTGGGGTCACTACCTGGGTTTGAGTAATGGCTCTGCCATTTATTAGGCATGTGATAAATTAATCTGCTGTGGTTTGGTTCTTTCAAATGTAAAATGGGAGTAATAACAGTAACTACCTCAAAGACAACTAAAACACAACTACGCATGGCACGAAGACAGCACTCAATAAATACTGGTTATTACCACCAGTACATTTTATTTTCTTTTAACTAAATTAAGATCATACCACATAATCCATAAGTAAAATATATTGTAAAAATACCCTCAAATTATTAATACACTCACCACTAAACCATCAGCCTATCGGTACCCTGCAGGTATTAAATCTTTCTCTAATTAAAAAAGCTACCTTTGTTGTTTTCTAGTGATTGGCCTGCCTACTGTGCTAGCATTACAGGTACTCTTCTCATTGCTATATTATTATCCTATGTTCTAATATCTGACAAGACCCCCTCTCTCTATTTTCTTTTTCCAAACTTCTTTGATCCATATCATCCTTTTCCTCTAAAAATTTAGCTATCAATTTCTCCAGTTCCAAAGATTTTTGGAATATTTGGTAGGAATAAAAAATCATTTTTGGTAAATTCTAGAAAAATTAATACTTTTAAATTGAGTCTTTTGAAATGCATATCATTTAATTGCATCCCCCATTCTGTCAAAGCCAACATCTTTATTTTCATATACAAATTTAAGTTTCACATTCTCATTCAAAAAAAGTAACTTATACTTTCAGCAATATGAGAGATTTTATTACCCTGGCTCACTGCGTATATATACCCCAGCATGTGGCATAACACACCACAGGATCTCAAACGAATGAGGTGTAGTCAAGAGAACACATTAAAACTTGTATATATGTCTGCAACTAAAGGTAAATATGTAAATGTAGACAACTAATATGAAGGAATGTACACGAATTAAAATTGTCGTTATCTGCATGGCCAGGTATTTTCCTGATTTGCGGAAGAACTGCACATCCCACCCCATCTCCAAAATAACTTTAATAATGAAGGTAGGTGTTTTGTTTATTGGCTTTTTTAATTTACCCCTGGGATACAAAAGCTGATATATAAAAGTCCTACTAATGCAATATCAATCCTCTACATAATGGCCAATTGTTTTAAAATATACATTAATTATAATGTGTTTATGTGAGACACTCAAATAATTACATCTGATATTATCAAAACTCTTCTATAAAAACCCTCTTAAGAGAAAATATAACAATATACAATTAAAGACACAGGACTCTTAAGTTGATGGGAAAGGCAACCATGCCAGAACATGTCACCTGGTTACTCAAAAAAGCTCTGCGATATCACACTAAGTTATCATATATTCATTTTTTTAATGCTTTCTCTAAAAGCACTGAGACCTCCAAAACACAGAATGTAGAATCAGAAGTTTCACATAAAAATACAGTCACTTCTGAGAGAAAATGACCTCAGCTACCAGTAAACTGATGGAACTGTTAATGCAAATTCCAAACAAAACAAAATCTTACTTTTCTGAGATCAGTTTAAAAAAAAAAATCTATTTTTCCAATTGTAGCATTATTTATTCTGCTTTTGTAAAATATGCTACTTCACCTTTAACAAGTTTGGGACTTGTTAATGTCAACATCCCAGCATGCCCTGATAGATCAAGGCCACTAGCAAGCCATACTGGTCCACACAGAATGTCTTCTTTATGATCTTCTAAAAATGGACATAATCTAAGACCTAAAAAGAAAAAATACATATTTTCTTTTAAATTAGTTTGCAATTTAAAAATATGAAATAAGCAAATATCCATCCCAAATGTAATACCACCACACAAAATACCACACTTAGAATGTGTTCAAATAAGAATTCACTATCACGCTAAGGAACTATAATCAAAGATCTGATATATTTTCAAATATCTGATATATGTTGTTTTCCATTCCCATATTATTTACATTCACCTTGATCATCAAAAACTATTATAAAACCATGACATGATTTTAAATCCCAATATATTAAAAAAACAAGAATGCGAGTATTAGCGCAGCTGCGTTCACAAAGATGAGCTGAAAGTTAAAGCATATTGCCAAAGCAGAATTACAGGTTATTTTTTAATTGTTTTTAAAACCAAGTTTTTGCAAGCCATAAGGAAATCTCTGCCCAACATGATGCATTTGGATCACTACTCCTTGTACTGTCATGGACAACAGCTCTATAATTTAACTCACACTGTGATTCCTCTACATCCATGTGCTGCATTTCTTCATTCAAATCAACCAGGGACGGTTTCCCATTTTGTTCCACTTCAATGTTAAGAGCTGGAGACAAAGGAAAGGTGATCTGCCTATCTACTGCTGTTTCTAGAGGATAAAAATATTAGTAAACTTAATTTTGCTTAATATCAATAATTTATGTGCCTGAAATTCTAAAATTTTCTGTTAAAATGGGAACACTGTGATTTTTATCACAGATGCTACAAAATGTTTGTCAGAAGAAGAAAAAAAATTAGATTCTATTAATCGTCTCATACGCTCCTTTCAATGGTACTAAAATATTCACCTGAGAAATAATTTGCTGGCAACTAAAGTAAAAGTTCTTACCCTATGTTGCAGAGTACAAGTTTTAAAAATACCAATGCCTAAGCCCTAGACACAGTTAAATCAGAATCTGCCATGATTCAAAAGAATGCACCACACACACAAACACACACACATATACACAAACACATACATATGTATTTTGAAAACAAGAAATTTTTCAGGTTTCACTGTTTCTACTCCCTGGTGTAAAGCTGCCCTTTTACTCTGAAATTATCCCCAGCCTTTTAAATTAACCTATTAAGGAGAAAACACTGATGAGTAACGTCTAGTTCCCAACATACTAAATGTATACAATCTATTTAAACTGAGTAAAATGACTCAATATATCAAATTCTGAACTTGTAAGAAAAGTAAATAAAGCTGGGTGTATTTCTGGGTATGTTTCTGTATTAAATGAAAGGTTAGGTTTCACTACTGATCTTAAAAGAATATGTGACTTCCATCAACAAAGTTCTTTTCCCAATCAAGTCTCTGCTTAGGAAGAAAAATGTGCACATCTAGGAATGATGAAAGTGAAACTAATTCAGGAAGGAACCAACTGAATTTCCCAAAGAGCAAAATTAAATTATTCCAGTTTATGTAATTTTATTCAATACTGAGCTATTGAAAACCTCCAAAATATTCTAGAATTAACTTTTCTAAATAAAACCACCAGAAGTAGAGCAGAAAAAAACAACGGGGGTGGAGGAGAGAGTGGAGAGGAGGGACGTGAAACCTAGACAGCCAAGTTGAAAATTAGTTTTTTTAAGAAATCAACTGCAAATATTTTCAAATATAAATTTTGATTCATTCTTACCATTGACTTTCCCTAAGCCCGGAGCTTTATTTTTCAGCAGTGTCACTTGTATCTGTGGAATATTGGTGATGTTTGAGTTCAAAACAAATTTGAAGTCCACGTGTCCAACCATACAAGCTTTAGGTAGAACCAATTCAAATACATGTTCATCCCAGCTGTTGCTGTCAAACAAGGGGAGGGGAAATGCTAAATACAGCAAAAGTCTTTCTTTGGCCAAAACCATATCATCATTAATAACACTTCTCATACTCTCTGATTTGTAGCCTCCAACAAAACTCAATGCTTCTCAATGGGATCAGCTCCCAAAAGAGAGGTTAAACTTAGGGTAATAATTGATCTTACTTTAGAAATCGACACCTATCTTGGGAACTGAACATTCCAATAAACCCTGTTCCTTACACTGTGGACTATTAGCACAATTATCTGCAGATTCCTGGGCCCCACCCCAAATCTATGAGTGGGGTCCCAGGAATCTGCATTTTAAAATAAGAACTTCTTCTATTTCTTAGACATGTCTATTCTGATTTTTAATTCCATATAAAGGTTGAAAAATAAATCTCCAAATCATACTCCATTGATTTATAGATTCATTCAAATGTCTACCAGACATCTCTAATTTATCATAAGTAAAGCCAAACTTCTTAATTGCCCCCTCCAACCTCAGTGAACAGAAATTCTATTTTTCAATCAGCTCAATCCAAAACCTTAGTCATTTCTGACTCTTCTTTCTCACACCAAATGTTCAATATATCAGCATATACTATTCCTTCTACTCCAAATTATATCCAGAATCTGACCACTCTTTTCACCACCTCAACAACTATCACCATGGTCCAAACCACCATCAACAAACTAATAGCATCCAAACTAGAACCCTCACTTCTATCATTGCCCTCCAACACACACAACCACTTATAATCTATTGTCATCACAGTAGTCTTACTGCATCCTTCTAATATACAAATTATTCCTGTATCCAAAACCCTTTAATATTTTCCTAATCTTACACCACATAAAAATCTCACTATGGCCTAGAAAGGATACTTGTCCTCTGATGACCACCTACCTCTTTTGACCTGGCCTCCCTCCCACTCTCCCCTACCTTCACTGCATTCCAGCAACACTGGTTTCCTTACTCTCGCCAGAATTCATTAAACAAACTCCTCAGCGTCTTTGTACTTGCTATTACCTCGGAATTAATGTCTTCACGGAGGTCTTTCTGGCCCCTTATATAAAAAGTACCATACTTGGGCACCTGGGTGGCTCAGTCGGTTAAGCATCTGCCTTCGGCTCAGGTCATGATCCCTGGGTCCTGGGATGGAGCCCTCTGTCAGCTCCCTGCTCAGGCGGGGAGTCTGCTTCTCCCTCTGTCCCTACCCCTACTCATGTTCTCTCTCTTTCCCCCAAATAAATAAATAAATATTTTTTAAAAAGTACCATACATATTTTCTCTCTCACTCTTGCACACATGCACATACCCAGCAACTACTCTGACACCATACCGTCTTATCGTTTTTCATAGCTTTTATGACTATGTGGCACACTAGATACTGGCTTACTATCTTTCTATCCCCAAGAGAATGTAAATTCCAGTGGCAGCTATGTTACTAGTGCCTACAGGAGTGCCTGCATGAAACAAGCATTTAATTATCTGTTAAGGGGTGCCTGGGTGATTCAGTCAGTTAAGTGTCTGCCTTTACCTCAGGTCGTGATCCCAGGTCCTGGGATCGAACCCCACATTGGGTTCCCTGCTCAGTGCAGAGCCTGCTTCTCTCTCTGCCCCTCCCCCTGCTTGTGCTTTCTATCAAATAAATAAAATTTTAAAAAATAAACAACTAAATAAATATCTGTTAAATAGGGGAGATGTGGTAATTAGGGGTCTGGACATTAAGGAGGGCATGTGATGTGATAAGCACTGAACAGTATAGAAGACTGATGAATCACTGAACTCTACCTCTGAAATTAATGATACACTCTATATTAAATCAATTAAAATTTTTAAAAATAAATAAATAAATAAATATCTGTTAAATAAACTTGTGAAGTGAGTGCCCAAACTAATCACAATGCTGGATTACTCTATTTTATTCTACAACTAAGAATATAGAAATCTCCAAAATTAAGGTGACAGATGAGAAGAACAAAGTTATTAATATAAAAAAGTTAAGAGAAGCAACAATATACCTAAGAATTCTATGTTGTTTCTAACAAATACATAACATGGGCTTAAAATCAAATACCTTAGAAGAATGTCTTACCTGTCAGTCTGTAGTTTCCAAGTTCTAGTATGCTGAGCAGCATCCCCATGGTGTTGCTGATGCAAATGTTGAGGATGCCTCCTTTGCTGCTGTTCTTGTTGAACTTCTACCCAACATGGAGGAACAGTAGCTGAAAACCGTGGAGTCAAAGTCTCAAAGCGGGTTAGCTCCACAAGAGATGTCAAGATGTCAAGGGTGAATGGCTGGTCCACCAATAAATCAACTCCTTAACAATAGTGAATACAGAATTTGAAATAGGTTTTAAAAAAATAGCTTTAATTCATGTTTTTTGTCTACTCAATTACAAAACTTGCCAACTATCCTAAGAGTTATTAATGTTAGCTCAGATATCTATATGCAAATAAAGTAACTAGCCCTGACTACATAATGGCCATAATAAAAATCCATCTTGAATAAATTACAAAAAGGGTAATCCTTATTGGAGAAACCCAAATGTAACTTGTTAGAAGAGCCCTGAATGAGCTCTAACCAGCCCTAAGTTAACAAAGGAAACGAAAGTAGTGCTGAAATGCAAGCTAAGTCTTTTTCAAATCAATAAATAACTTTTAGACTTCATCATTTACAAAACAAAATGCTAAACATCAATAAGTACATATCATCTGCCCTTTTTAACTTTATATAAAATAAATTTTTTAAAAGTCAAAGCTACACTGATGGCAGATAAATACTTACAAACCAAAAGCTTCACCAGGACTTTTTCCTACTTTTGTGATAGTTAAGAATATCTTGTATGCATACCAATATTTACACTTAAATTTATACCAAGTTCTATAAAATTATTAAAAGTAACTTCAGGGGCGCCTGGGTGGCACAGCAGTTAAGCGTCTGCCTTCGGCTCAGGGCGTGATCCCGGCATTATGGGATCGAGCCCTACATCAGGCTCCCTCTGCTGTGAGCCTGCTTCTTCCTCTCCCACTCCCCCTGCTTGTGTTCCCTCTCTCTCTGGCTGTCTCTATCTCTGTCAAATAAATAAATAAAATCTTTAAAAAAAAATAAATAAATAAAAGTAACTTCAAACCACATTTCTCAAAGCTTAGAGCTTTTTAAATCAGACTGAAACTGTTAAATATTGTTTGTAAACATTAATTGTATGTCTATAGCCCTTCTTTACATTATTTGCTTCCTTATAATCTAATTCATCTTTTCTCTACTCAGTAGTATTTACGGACTATATATGAAAATTCTTGGGGTGCCTGGGTGGCTCAGTCGGTTAAGCATCTGCCTTTGGCTCAGGTCATGATCCAGGGGTCCTGGGATCAAGCCCAACGTCGGGCTCCCCGTTCAGCAGGGAATCTGCTTCTCCCTCTCCCTGCGCTCCTCCCCCTGCTCCTGTTCTCTCTCTCTCAAATAAATAAATTTTAAGAATCTTTTAAAAATAAATTTCTTTTCCATTATAACAATAACCTATAAAATAAGAAACATCCAGTATGTTAGCTTTTTAAACCAAACTGTATAGTTGATCAAGACAATCAAGTCTTGATTTATTGTAGCATGAGACATGAGTCAGTTTATCTCAACCAGGAGGAAAATCTTGCCTCCCAAGGGCCACCTGTAACGAGGTGATTGTGCTACTGGACTCTAGCAGATAGAAGCCAGAGATGCTACTACTACAGCACAGGACAGTCTGCTCACAACAAAGAGCTGTCTAGCCCAAAATGACAATAATAGTGCTGAGGCTGAAAAACCCTGGCATGTAAGATAGCACAGATTATAGTGATAGTCACTAAAGTTAGCATGTACACTAGTAATCACTAAAGGTTTGCCTTTGATGCAAAGAAAAATGATCAAATACCCAAACATTAAGTGTCCGTAAAAACCAAATACCAACTTTATGTATTAGTTCTATTTGGATTACATCTGAGTTTAAACACACTTTTCATTAAAGATTTATTAACCTTTTAAATGCTAAATTTAGGGAATAAAATGTATTAAGAACTAAGAGTAAAACGTAACAGCGTTGTGGAAGCACAAAAGGACTAACTATAGTCATAAAGGTGGGGAAAGAGAGCTTAGTATAACATGTAAACAGCATGAAACGTAATTATACACTTAAGAAATCATGAAAATTTTATTATAACAAACACTGAGAAGACTAGAGTTATTTTATAAAAGTCCAAGATTTAAGCAGGAGTAACATGTTCACATTACTTCTGAAAAAATACTTCTGAAGGGCAGTATAGAACACAGAGAGGAGAAGAGGCAAAAACAACATACAAAAACAAACCTATCTAATGGTGCACAATGGGGCTATGAGGATCTGAATATACTACCCAAGGGAGAAAATATTTTTCAAGCTTTTCAATTCCAGTAGTAATATTAGTAATATTAGCCACTCCACTGACTTTATACTTTTTTAATCAACTCCCTATTTCATGTTTTTTCCCTAACAAGACCAAAAGCTCCTTAATGGCCAAAATAATGTTTTACCTCTTAGGTAACATCACTAATATTGGCCAACCCACCATAGGTGAAAAAAACATTTTTTTTATTTTAATGTTCACAAAAATCTGTAACTACTGAAAATGATAAATAATAAACAAAAACAAGCCCAGTGAAAGAATGGAAACAAAGAAATGAACTCCCTCAACAAAGTAACCAAGAGTTGACTGTAAAAACTGAAAGAAATTTTAACATTATTTAAGAAAGACTCAGAAAACTTTGACCATCACAAGAATTTGCATTTTTAAAAATTCATTTAAAAACTTCATATCATACCTGAAATGCCAGGACTTGAAGGATTTGATAAAGGTTTGGAACCTTCTGAAGATGGTTCTATTCCTTTAGAAAGAGATCCATCCACTAGTATATCAGCTTCATCAATATCATCACAAGTTCCTCCAATTTGGAGAAAATGAAGCTCACCACCTATAGTGTAGTAAAATTCTATCAGCATAGGTACACGGAATATGGATAAACATACAAACGTATACTACTTAGTTAAGAAACTCAATTTATTTTAGTATCACTCAACAGGCAGTTAACAGGGCTGCCAAAGTGACATATCTTCCATAATTTAGAAATTAAATTGACAAGGTATTACAGACTGAAAATTAAATTTAATTTTAAAAAATGGCAAATACACAAACATTATGTGAAAACAGTTATTTACCTAGTACTATGTGTAAGACACCTATTTTAAATGCTTAAATTCATTTACTCTGTCTTCCCAAAACCCCTTGAGGCAATAAGGACTATTACTGTGACCACTTTACAGATGAGGAAACTGATGCACTAGCTAAATATCTCAGCAGTAAAAAAAATGAACAAAGATTCTTAATTTTTTGAAGTATTCACAATGAAATGAAATGAAACTGAATTTGTTTTTTTGTATTTCTCACAGAATAAAACTGAAAGCAAAGTTAGCAAATATTTAAGACGAAAATCAATGGATAAAAGAATATTCTAACAAAAGTATTTGGAGACTCACTTTCAACGTGACAGAACAAGGAAGATGACAACTCCTCTTCCTGAAAGCAACTATAAAGCCAGACAAAACTGTCATTCAACCAGGGTGGCGTAAGCAATGAAAACCAGCAGAAGGGATGCTACTGCGAGAGAGCCCAACGGATTTAGAGAGCCATCAGCTTAAAGGGCTCAGGGGCAACAAAAATAAGGTGTATCCTGAAGTCAGGACCCTGCCCTTAATACAAAGTTACAAGAAGCAAAAGAAACATGGGGGGGGGTTGGCAAACCCTCCACATAATCCACAAAGATCAGAGGTTGTACACATGTGTTACAAAACCAGATGGGGCCCAAGCCATCCACACATTTCCAGTCAACTAAGCCCCATGCATATGCAGAAGAGTTGTAAGAGGGCATGACAGAAGATAAAAATAAAGCACATAAAAGCCAGAACACATCTGAATACAGCCTTTCTAGTAAAGTTACTTGGGAGCAATCATTTATCAAAATGTTTGGCTGAATACTAAGCTAAGTGGACACAGAGGCAACAAATAAGAAACAAGGCTTAAAAATGAAAACCTCTAGGGGGAAAAAATGACAGGAGACATCAGTGACTGCACACTGCAAAAGAAACATTTCACAGATGTAGTCTTGATGGGTTACCAAACAAATACAAAGCAACAACAACCTCCCAAGAGGGGAAATCAGAATCCAGAATTCTGCAATATTATTTAAAATGTCCAGTACTAAATTAAAAATTGTAAGACACCAGAAGAAAGAATGAACCATGCTTAAAAAAACAAAATCACTGGGAAATATTTCTGAGTTCTCAAGATTTAGACTTGGCAGACAAGAACTTCAAAGAAGCTACTGTAAGTATTTTTATAGAATAAAAGGAAATCAGGTATGGAGAATTAAAGGAACAAATGGTGGAAATGACTTAACAAGTAAAGAATCTCCACCAAAAAACCAATTGTTTTAAAGAACAAAGGGGAAATTCTGGAGTTGAAACATAAAATAGCTAAAATGAAAAGTTTATCAGAGAGGCTCAAAGCAGATTTGAGATGGCAGTAGAAGGAATCAGTAAAATAAAAACAGAGCATAAGAAATTAACCAATCCGAAAAAAAAAAAAAAAGATCTTTCAAAATGAAAAGAATCTCAGAGACCTATGGGACAGATAAAGTATAAGAGCATATACGTAATGGGAATTCCAGAAAAAGAGAACAGAAAAGGCAAAGGAAAAAAAATTTGATGATATAATGGACAAAAACTCCCCAAATTTGAAGAAAGACATTACAACACTGCAAATCCAATCAATTCAATGAACTCAAGTAGGATAAATACAATGAGATTCACAGGTACTTATGTTACAGTCAAACTGCTGAAAAGTCAATGAGAAAACCTTAATGCAACAAGTTAAAAAATGACTCATTAGATCTAATGATGGAAATTAACAGCAGACTTACCAGAAACAATGGAGATCAAAGGCAACTGAATGAGATGTGCAGATAGTCAACCAATAATTGTATATACAGTACTATTCTTCAAAAACGAATGTGAAATAGAGATATTTCAGGATAATCAGAATTTTCTACTAGGAGATCTGCCTTGTAATAAGTACTAAAGAAAGTCCTTCAAGGTGAAAGCACTACCAAATTCTATCTCACACACACACACACACAAAGTACCAGAAATGAGTACAAAGGTAATGAAATGAGTAAAGTAGATGAACATAATATATATTTTATCTCATTTCTTTGAAAATCTTTTTAAAAGACAAAGATTGAATAAACTCTTTTTGGTTGGGTTTGTAACTTATCTTAATGCAACATATAAGACAATGGTAGCACAAAGGGGCAGGAGAAAAGATTAGAGCAAAATGTATTTTACTAGAATTAAGTTAGTATTATTTTAAGTAGTTTGTGACAGATTAAATCACTAAGAACAGAACTCCAAAAAAAGTATTTAAAAAAATATATACACAAAAGCACCAGTAATTTCACACCAAATGGCAGAGTAGGAAGTTCTAGGTAGGAAGTTCTAGAGGTCAGCTACTGAACTACAAAGTGACTGAAATCAACTATTTTAGAACTCTGGAACCTAACAAGACACAATGACCAGAGGATGCTTGATAAAAGGAAAGGCTACTGATCTTTCATGAAAGTGGCCTGCAGGAAGCAGCTGCCATCCCCCATTCCTCAGCCATGTGCCAGCAGTGGAGAAAGTGGCCCACATTTCTGGAGTTGTTAGCTGGTGGCCGGAAGGGACCTTATTTTTTTATTTCACATGTATGTATATATGTATGTGTATGTATATCTTTTTACCGAACTTTAATCAAACATAGCTGTATCAAATCTACCTTTAGCACATTATCAATACTATTTGAAATTAACTTACAACATTAGTTGTAGATTTTTATCAAAAGGCTCAATGAGTCTCCAACAGAAAAAGAGTTTTATGCTATTTGAATACACTCTTATGACACGCCATGAAAATGTAATGTCCTTTTGATTCAGAGTCTGTAATCCTTTTTAAAAATTTTACGACTACTTTTTGGACTGTCATATATACATTTTAAAACATCAACTTTTCTTTCCTCTTATTACTAATCTCATCTTTTCAAGTCTATCCGGATCAGTCAATCCTTAAGAACTAGGAGATAATTTTCAAAGTGCTTAACTTTTCAGGCTTTTTCTTATCCTTTGACCCATCCGGATAAATTCCCTATCACATGAGATCGATTCCTAGAACTCTTCATTGTCCAAACTCCAAGAATACATTAATCTATTTAAATACTACTACTCCTCTGTCTCACAAAAGCATATCTCATCAAACAATTAAAATCATTAAACCCTGACTATAATTCTGGAAAATACTAGTATCTTACACAGATGTGCCCCGGGACTAGGTCACTCAGGTTCCAAATCCAGCTCCATTCTGGATGGCCTATGGCATATGAAATTGTTTTCGTTTTTTAAATCTTTCACATCAAAAGATTCTTTAAAACTCAATGTATGAGTCGCCGTCGTCTTTTTTTTTAAGTACACTCCATTACTTTTTTTTAAGTGGCTCCACACTCAGCGTGGGCTTGAACTGACAACCCTGAGATCAAGACCTGAGCTGAGATCAAAAGTCAGACGCTTAATCAACTGAGCCACCCAGGTGCCCTTACAAGTCTTATGCTTTTGTTACATTCTGGCAGTACAATGTAGTTTAAGCACCCTGATGACAGATGCCCAGGTATGAATGCTGACTCTGTCATTTATTAGCTCTGTGACTTAGGCAAGTTACTTAACCTCTCCTTCCTTCAGTTTCCTTATCTGTAAAATGAAGACAATAACAGTATGTACCTCATAAAGTTGGCATGATGACTAAACGAATTATGAGAAGTAAAGCTCTCTCAACAGTGAACTGGCACATACATGATCAATAACTTCAAATTATCCTTCACACCACAAAGTATTCTGATGGTTTTTCTAAACTTTATCAACTCTAATTCAAAGTTTAATTAGTATAAAGTTATTCTGCATTGCTCGTTTTTAAAATTAATCTATTTGGTTTTGATGTTATTTGAAGACTTTTCTTCCCCTTATTTTACTAGATGTATTTCAAAGAAGGCAATCTGAACCACTACATTCACTACTACCCTTCTTGGCAAACTCTTGCAATCTTTTAAAGTGAGAAAATCTTGGGTTAATTCCTCCCAAGAACCACAAATGAGATGTATGGCTCTCCACACACCCAGTTCTTCTCCCAAGCACTGGTTATAGTTACCTGGGCTTCAAATATCTCCTGGCCCTAAATTCCTACTATACTATCAATAAGACTATTCATTTTGCCTGATATTGTCAGTAATCCTTTTCAAATACTGCTTTATCTTTCCAACTTAAAATATATAATAAGAAAAGTACGAGGGAAATGCACACTATGTATTACTCTGTATGGGGCTCAGATGTTGCAAAGCTGATTCAACCATTAGCCAAAGGTCAAGAGTAAATCACACAAGAAAAATTTATTTGGCGAAACTAGAAATTATTCACTAAATATTTTTATTTCAGGAGGAAATAATGACCAGTATATATACTCTGTGCCAAAACTCTTACATACATTATTTCATTTCATTCTAAGAAGCCTGGTAACAGGCCTTCTTATCCTCGTCTATAAATAAACAAAGATTTACTGAGTTTAAAGTAACTTGCCCAAGGCCACAAATTTGAGCAGATGCAGAGTCAGGACTCACAGAAACAACAGCAGGTTATTTTCTTGAGGTTAAAGCAGAGAAGATACTTTCTGAGAGACTTATTAACTTATTTACAATTAGAATCCTTACCTAGGGCAGTAGAAAAAAGTTTTAAAAAGTTAAAACAGTAGAAAGATTCACCGCTTCATCATAAAAAAAAAATAAATTCCTCTCCATCTATACGGATCTAAAATTCATACGAGGTATGCATATAAATGAATGCCATATACACTGATTTTGTAAGATCTGTAGGAGAACCAAACAAACCAACAGCTTACCTTTGGTGCATGCACACAGCCTGTCTGTGCCCGAGCAGTAAATGACAGAAACAAATGTGTCCTGTTCCTCAGTGCCCTCCTTTTTGGGAGGTTCCACTTTGGCCAAAATTTCAAAGTTTGAAAGATCTAATATTTTTACATATCCTCCCTGAGTGGTTATTACCAGGTGTCCAAGAGTAGAAATATCAGCCTTTTTTTCTCTTTCAATGCCATTCTTTGAGGTTAACTGCATTTCCTCAACAGGTTCCTCACAGTCATCTTCTCGATTATCCAATATATCTGGTGGAAGCAAAATGAGCGAGGTAATTGTGTCCTGGGGGTCTTTGATATGTTGGATTTTTATTGGCTCCTCTTCTAAAGTCACTATCCGAGTGGCATAATTCATTTTATAAAGTATTAAATATCCACCACTAACATTCCTCTGCTCGGGCTGAATTATCAAAGGAGTTTGTACATCTGCTGGTGATTCATGTTGAATTACACTAATATTTGCACCATTCACTACAGCAAGATTTGATTCCAGCTCACCTTTCCGTCTATTACATAGTGCAGAGTTTAATTTATTTAAATTATTCAAGGCCTCTACTTGATTTATTGCACTCAAGGATTCAACAGGGCATGTCCGCAGTCCTACCAACAAATGAATTCCATCAGCACAAGGAGTTAGGGAGTCTATACAAAGATTCTCCTCCTCTGCAAACTTTGGCAGCCTTAAGCACTGAACCAAAGTCCCAGGCTTGGGAAACACAGAGTTCCACTTCTCAGAATCTGGAGAGGTAAGGTTGGCTGCTGCATCTGCAAATTGCTGAATGTAAGTCACCGGAGGATCCTGCAACAACAACTGCTCCTGACTATCCAGCTCCATTTCAATAATCTGTGGAACTGTAAAGCCATCATCATGCAAACTTTTGCTCATTATATTGTTCATCTGTGAAAATATTTTTCCTGCTTTCTCATCAGATTCCTTGATGCTATAAAGAAGCAAAATGGGTAAAGTCCTCCTTACCAGAGGAGAATTTAATTCTGAGTTAGTGCAGGATTCATTGTCAGTTGACCCTTGTTCGGATATACTTTCACCCTGAGTTCTGCTTAAACCATCCAGTGACCTGTGAGAATTACTACTAATGGGTGAGGTAGCAGGAGATTTATAAGTTAATAAACCTCCAGCTAATAAACATGGAAAGGGAATGTTGTGTTGTTCCTGGTGCTTTTCCTTTGTCTTTTCACTCTTAGAGTTTGTTAAGCAAGGATTTGCCCCAAGTTCTTCAAGATCCTTAACGGTATCTTCAAGCACATTGGCCACAATCTCCCACTGAAGTTTTTCAGGCTGCTGCAGAATGCTGAGTGCTGTTATATCAAGGCTGACTTCCATGCCTTCCTTCTGTGACGTATGCCCTTTGAAAAGGAACAATATTCATTAGAATTGGTCCTGAGATTGGTAAGTCATAAATCTTTAGTACAATGTTTTCGTTCATTTTCTTTTCTTACTCATCCAATCAGTGCATTATAATCACGTAAGAAGAATTTAAAGTACTTTAAGGGGAAGTTAATCAAATCTGAGATAAATCTATTCAGAAAAACCACTAAGGTATTCAAGAGAGTCAAAATCATTTTCAATTCAGAATATATTCTCCTGGCAATTTATAAGCAACCCTCCCCCACCCTTTTTAATTTACGAGTACGGTTAAAGAATGAAGACATTATTAGTATCAAAATAATAGGATTTCTGTCCTTCAATTTTAAACCAAAAAACACTCAATACCATTATAACTGTCACACACTTTATAGAAAATCCATGAAACATGATTATAGTGTCAGTTCCCTTTCTTTCACCATTTAGAAGTCACAGCATGCTCTCCTCCCTCCCACCCCACCATGCTAATTATCAGTTGATTATCATAGTATACAATGCAATTCTAACTTCAGCTTAGAAAAAAATTATAACTAGGAAGGAAAAAATCCAAAATTTGCCATTTTAAAGTGAAGCATAAAGTGTCTTCTGCTAATTTATGGCTCACTTAAAGTCAACTACAATATCCCTTAATGATCCTTTGTCCATTGTGTGTTGTCCTCTTACAAAGAGTACAAAAGTCATTTCTCAGTCTCAAACCTCCAAACATGCCATGTCTGTCTACACAAAACCTTGTAACACATGTCACTTAACCCCTAAACCAGGTATAATCTCTTAATATTGAACTGAAAGTCTGAATCATTTTGTTTCTTTCTCAATAGCAAAAATACTATCAGTCAGCAACATTAGCAACAATAATGTGTAAGTCTAGATCTTATGAGGAAAAAAAAACACACTGGAATTGGCTTTATGATTTTAGATAAGAAAAATACAGAAGAGTAAACGAAATAAGTATAAAATAACTCAACAACTCCATGAAAGTTTGAAAGCTGCCCAAGTAATGTGCAAATGAGATTCATGGAACATCATACACTTAACATATACCGAAAGTTCTGCTCACACCATTTCTGCTAACTGTTTCTTAAGGATTTCTTTAAAATGCTCAATGACAGCTTTATCTCGAATTTCCTGTTTTCTGGGGATAATCTTCTCACTTCATATAACGTTGCTATTATGACCTAAATCTGACACCATTTCTAGTTAAATGGAAGAAAATTGTAATTACACACTCAACAGTTTAATTGTCCTAATGAAGCTGTTCATTTACGCGACCACTCATTTGGTTACATTCACACGCAGTCTGTCCATACTACCATGCATTAGTTATCTGTATTAACTCTACTAATTTAGATTTGAAATTAAAAGGTGACAGTAAGATTTTGATAGCATGTAGTACACTGTAATAAATCTTGAGGATGTCAACTATTTACTGGACTAAACTGAAACTTAAATAAATGATTTTTTTTAGGTTATGGTCAGAACTAAAAAGATAGTTTATGATACAGAGAAAGATAAAAACAAAATAACCACAAATTACATATATTAACATACATTTAAAAATATTCAAATTAAATGGCATAGAAGGTGGGACTATTCATTAAGAAGGGCAGCATGACAAGTGGCAATATTACTCTGCTTCTTTCCAACAATTTAAGTAACATCTAAGAAACATCCGATGCTGTACATTCTACTTCAGAAGACTGACAAAGCACAATGACAACTGTCAAATACTGCAGTAAGGAAATCTGTTATCGGAGAATTTCTCAAACCTACTGAACTATAAAACAAGTTTTTATATAATATAGCTACAAAGAGACTGCAATACAGGGGCGCCTGGGTGGCACAGCGGTTAAGCGTCTGCCTTCGGCTCAGGGCGTGATCCCGGTGTTATGGGATCGAGCCCCACATCAGGCTCCTCTGCTGTGAGCCTGCTTCTTCCTCTCCCACTCCCCCTGCTTGTGTTCCCTCTCTCGCTGGCTGTCTCTATCTCTGTCGAATAAATAAATAAAATCTTTAAAAAAAAAAAAAAAAGAGAGAGAGAGAGAGACTGCAATACGATATTCTCCAGATAATCATTTTGGGAAACCCTTCTCTTTTCTGCTTACTTAGGTAGTGTCAACCAACCGTTCTATCAGCCAAACTTCCTGAGGTAAGCAACTAGGTTTTACCTAAGCACTTTTTTAAAACTAAGAAATTTCAATTTGAACCCTCCTTCAATCTCCTGTCAAACACTCTTCCCACTCTTCACAAGAAGTAAATGTATCCTTAATTCGGTTATCTGGCCCCAAAGCCAAACTGGTCTCTATGACATCATCTAGATACTTTCAAAAGCCATAACCTTCAAATGAAAAACAGGTAAAAGTCTCTTAGGTAAGAAATACATTCCATAATTCTTCAGACTGTACCATTCACTTTGATGGGAATCTCCCAGAGTTGGTAAATGTAAATTTTGAAATAGCATCTATGACTTATTTTAGATACTTCAGGAAGACAACACATCTCCCATTCATATCATGAGCCTTCATAAACTCGCCAATAAACTATCAATATAACAGAATTAACCTAGAAGATAGAGTCGTTTCCCCCTTTATAGGCAGGGGATACATTCCAAAAACCCCAGTGGACACCTGAAACTGTAGACAGTACAAAACTCTGTATGTACTATGTTTTATTTGTATACATACATATGATAAAGTTTAACTTACAAATCAGGCACAGTAAGAGATTAACAGCAATATCTAGTAATAAAACAGAATTATAATAATATACTGTAATAAAAGTTATGTCAATGTGTTTCCTCTCCCAAAATATCCTACTATACTATATTCACTCTTCTTGTGATAATGTAAGATAAAATGCCGATGTGATGAGATGAACTGAGGTAAAAGACATAGGCAATGTGTCCTACCGTTATGCTACTACTGACCTTCTGACCATATGCCAGAAGGTCATCTACTCAGGATAACAGATGACCAAAGGTAACTGAAACTGTGGAAAGCGAAACCCTGAGTGAGGCTGACTAATATACATATTTTACTACAAATGAACTTACAAATCCTAAAAGGAGGGAATTAAAAATTTTGAACCAGAAGGATTTTTTTTTCTCTTTCCATAGCTACCTTTTAATACTACGTAAGGACAACAACCCCAACCTTAAATGAGGTATCACAGAAAAAGCCAACAAACATACATGGTGACTTTCTAGATACTAGAAGTAAGATAAACAGGACTACAGTATCTAAAGGAAGTGTGAAAAAGCAACGAGGCATAGATGAAAAAGGCAGAAGTAGAAAAGGGATAAAGAAATAGGCCAAAGATAGATACTATAATAACAAAAATACCTACTGAGATCATTGGACCCAGAGAAAAGAGCAAAGCTACAGCATACAAAGGAAAGGTTATGGTTAGAATCAAAAACTTTAAGAGCAGAAAAAGGAACATTTAGTTCAAACACTTCACTTTACAAAGGAAAAACTGAGGCCCAGAGAGTATGAGTGACTGGACAAAGAGTGAATTAGCAGAATTCAAGCTCTAACCAGGTCTCCAGGTAACCTGTGACCAGTTTATTATTCTTTCCCAGATTAAGAAAATGCAATTGTAGCCCTTTTCTGCTTTTGCAAAAGGACAACAAAATGGGAAAGAAGCATTATCTTCAACAGACTAATTTTTTTTTTAATGAATCTATTCTTTATTTTTCTAGAGCTAATTATACATTCGTACATTACTCAGGGCATTTTCCTACTTTAAAATTTTTTTTCATTGCTAAAAATTACTTCAAAAAACAACTAAGGTTTAACCCCAAATCAGTCTAGCATTGTTTGGGGGCTTTAAAAAAATTCCATGACAGTTTAGAACTTAGAGAGCACTTGCTATTCTACACTCACTCTAATTTTTGTATAGTACATTTGTACTATACAAAGCCATGTCTCTTCCTCCAGAGATTTAACAAGTTATATATGTCCTCAGTTCCTGAGATAGGACATTACAGAACAGCTGCAATTTAGTAACACTTTTTAAAAATATTGGCTACTTCCAGGTACTATGCTTTACATATTTTTATCTTAATCGGTCCCTAAAACTCTAACAGATGTTAACATAACTCTTTTATGTATTGGGAAATGCATTCAGCCTATAATAAATGACAAGAATTTGAATTCTGATATGGAAAAACTATCCGGAGATGTACTATTAGCCTTGCCTATTATATAACTACATTAGAATGTGAAGCACATGCTTTACCTTAATATTTCATAAGATAATGAGTAAGGCAGCACTTACCTGATGTCTTAATGTCTATGATTTTATACTTAATTTATTCTCTCTTTACTTGTTTTATTTTGGGAATAAAGAACCTTAATTTCAATATTACTTTTATTTAACAACAGAATAAATTATGCAAATAAACCAAACATATTCTGAAGAGCTTAATGTCTATTCCTTGACATCTGTGACAAAAATTAAATAAAACTGTCACTTTAACTTATTTGGCTCAAATATGTACCATTTAAAATATAAGTATGGGACTCTACATATACTGATTCAAGATCTCTAATATTTAACATTTGAGTTTTCTGTGTATATTAGTGAAAATGTACAGTTTGCATTCACTAAGAAATTTAGAATTAAGTAATATTTAGCTTTACCTATAACTGTATAAATGAAAGGGTTTAAACAATAGGTTATCTGATATTTTTAACATACCTGTGACAGAATCTGATCTGGAATGCTCTTCACTGTCTGAATCCTCCAGTAAATCATCACTTAAAGACAAAGTAAAAAAATATTTGGAATTTCAAAAAAAAGGTATACATATTATGAGACAAAGAAAAAAGTTACAACCACCGCTCTGCAACTCATAGAGAAGTATCATATAAAACTATTAAAACTTGCTTAAATGACATATAAGTAGTCTGAAATCATAACTGATTGACAATGCTGGTATTGGATTACCTTAAAATCATGAAATAAGTATCTGTCTGAAACAAAATGTGGAAACCTCTAAGAATGTATAATAAAATTTGTACGGATTTGAAGACTGTTAAGGTGTGACTGAGAATAGTCAGGTAAATAAATGGATAATAGAGCGAGGCAGCTAATAAAGTCAAGTATAAGCTTCAGGTAGTAAAATTTTAATAACTATTTTATTACTGAATTCAAGAAAGTTGTCCTAAAACCAAATAAAAGAGCTATATAAATATGTGTATATGTACATGTGTATATGTACATGTACTCTCTCTCTCACACACACACTTCATTTTTGCTTTGTGTTTGGTTTGTTTGTTTTTAAAGGGGTAGTAAGTACTCCTTGACAAGCAGGGAAACTATTACAACTCAGAAGTTATATGTTAAGAGAGGAAGTCCCTCCTTTATTCTTTACTCAGTCAAGAAATTGCCAGCCTCCCTCTTCACATCCATCTTTATCCACACTCTCATCTGTTAGCAGACAAGAAAAAAATTTAATGAAAGATCACTCTAGCACAATATGAGATTGTGTCTGTACTCTAACAATCAGCACTTCTACAGTTCTAAAATTCTGATGACCTCAATTTAAAAAATTAAGAGATGCATTTTGAAGGAAAGAAAGAAAATATTAACTCTCCCTTTCTGAAACAATATATTTCACTTACAACGGAAAAAACCAGGCACCTAGATAATTCTAAATGAAATGCAAGTTAGTAATCTCTGTTTAAGGAAAAAAAAAAAGGTTGAAATATGCGGCAGGGGCAGGGCTCAGTTAGACATTTTTGACAAATTTCTGTGTCTTAAATTTTTCAAGTGGAAATAATTTTCCATAAAACAATTCTGTGCTATAATTTAAAGCAACAAAAAAATGTGCAAAAGTTCAACATCAGTTGCTAATTAGCCTTAAGCTATTTAAATACTAATTGGCTGATTTCAGAGAAATAATAAAGATACTTGGAAAAATAAATCCCAAGAGGAAATACTAATCTTTGGAAATTATCCAGAATGAAGAAATCCAAACCAAGAAGACACAACAGGTTTCATGTACGGATGGGTTTTCATATTAAAAAAATAACCAAGTATTATCCAGCTATAAGGACAAAAAGTTAAATAAAGTACTTGTATATTTTATTTATTTTATTTTTATTTATTTAAGTAGGCTTCACGCCCAATGTAGAACCCAACATGGAGCTTAAACTCACAACCCTGAGATCAAAACCTGAGCTGAGATCAAGAGTTGGATACTTAACTGTCTGAGCCACCCAAGCGCCCTAAGTAGTTGTATATTTTAAAGAAGGAATTCAAGGTGCCTTGATATGAAATTACAAATAACGTGATAAAGGGTTGCCAGAAAATCACCTTAACTAGCAAAAAAACAAAATGAAATAAAAAGCTCTTTCTAAAGTTTTTCAAAATACAATCTCTTTTCAAAAAATTATTTGATAGAAAAATTCTCATACCATTACATAATGAAGCACAATGATTGAACTGTATATACCAAAAGGGTGAATTTTATGATGTATAACTATACCTTAATAAAACTCTTAAATATGGGTTAAAAAAACACATGTAAATACATATTAAAAAATTTATATATATAAATGTTAACATAACTGGATGATATAATTATGGGTACTCTACATATCTTCAAGTTACTTCTCTGTATTGTCCAATTTTTCTATGTTAAGCATGCATTAGGTTTATAACAGACACTAGATTTACTAAAGCCTTTTACATGTGCAAAACCTTCTGCAGAGTAATAAATATCCAAAATAAATAAGACATTATGAATAAGTTTTAAATGGTTAGTTAGTATTATCTATTTTTGAAAACTGAAGATACTAGTTATCACATGGATACCTTAGCTTTGATATATCAATACTATATAAACAACTTCAAAGTTAAATGCAGGAAATTTTTACCAATTTGAAAAATATACAAAATGAGACAAAGATGTTAATTCATTTAAATTAAATGTGTTCCCAAATAATCTTCCTTCCCAAATATTCTTCCCTGAATTAACTATGAACAAAGACAAATGTTGCCTTTCAAGTAGAAATGATCATAAACAATCCATAAGCAAACTACACTGCCAATTAAGCTTCTTGGCTAAGTTTTAATTTGTTCAATTAACATTATTCTTTGAGCTAATGAAACTTATACAGTATTTTTCAAAACAAATATATTATATATTGTGCCACAAAATCAGTATTAGTGTGGTTCAGTATATTCACTACCAATGCAACACAAATCCTGCTACCTCTGGTGGAAGAGAGAGCCAGAGAGGGAGACTGAGGTTAGAGATGAAGTTCCACCTCTTCAGCTTCCTCCTATTACTCCAACTTAGGAGTACTCTTTCGGTGTGATTCACTTCACTTTCTTAAGAGAAAAGGATCCTTCTACCCTAGAAAGACTACCTCTTAAAAGTACACAGAGATTTATATCTCAACTCCAGCACACCACAACATAATACCTGTCTACCTGAGTTACTGGGTGTTTACTGAAAATGTACATTTTACCTAAGTGTGTGTGCAATCTTAAAAAGTATGTCTTGATTCAATTTTTAACCCCCAAATTACAAAACTCCAAGACAAAAGTTCTAATTAAAATCAGTGTTCAGGGCGCCTGGGTGGCTCAGTCGTTAAGCGTCTGCCTTTGGCTCAGGGCGTGATCCTGGCGTTCTGGGATCGAGCCCCACGTCAGGCTTTTCCGCTGGGAGCCTGCTTCTTCCTCTCCCACTCCCCCTGCTTGTGTTCCCTCTCTCGCTGGCTGTCTCTCTCTCTCTCTGTCGAATGAATAAATAAAATCTTAAAAAAATAAATAAAATAAATAAAATAAAATAAAATAAAATCAGTGTTCAGGGGCGCCTGGGTGGCACAGTTGGTTAAGCGCCGACTCTTGGTTTCGGCTCAGGTTGTGACCGAAGGGGGGGACTCCACACTCAGCAGAGTCTGCCTCAGATTCTCTCTACCTCTCCCTCTACCCCTCCCATTCATGCTCTCTCTCTCTAAAATAAATAAATAAATCTTTAAAAAAATAAATTAAATCAGTGTTCAGAAGCACATACCAATTTCATTATCTTCTATTAATTTTCCACTAACTTTTTTTTTAAAAGATTTTATTTATTTATTCGACAGAGATAGAGACAGCCAGCGAGAGAGGGAACACAAGCAGGGGGAGTGGGAGAGGAAGAAGCAGGCTCCCAGCGGAAAAGCCTGACATGGGGCTCGATCCCAGAACGCCAGGATCATGCCCTGAGCCGAAGGCAGACGCTTAACGACTGCGCCGCCCAGGTGCCCCCATACTTTATTTTTTTAAAATTATTTATTTATTTACTTGAGAGAAAGAGAGCGGGTATGTGCACACGTGTGCGCATGTGCGAAAGAGAGAAAGAGAGCGAGCGTAAGCAGGGGGAGAGGGAGAGGGAAAAGCAGGCTCACAGCGGAGGAGCCTGATGTGGGGCTCAATCCCAGAACGCCGGGACCACGCCCTGAGCCGAAGGCAGACGCCTAACCGCTGTGCCACCCAGGCGCCCCTTTTCCACTAACTTCTAAGAAAATCACAGAGCTCAAGCACACTTACTTTCCAGTCCTATTGACAAATGTAGTCAAAACTCAAACAATAGGCCACCTGCTTTTCCATCAAGCTGGGGATTTACTCACAGGGATTTATAATAACTGAGAACAGCCAATGAAGCTTTAATGCAGTCTGTTTCAGAGCTCAGCCACATTCATTTACCTACCCACAATTTATACATATCATTACCAAGAAAGACCAGACAGAGGTAACCTTCCCAACTAATATACTGTGAATTTTCCATTAATGCCATTAATGAAGCAATTTGCACTAATAAGAGTTTTACGTTATGTACATGCCACCAAAAGGACTGTGAAGTAAAATATTGTGAAATCACTGACTGTGGTAGAACATCTATCACACATCATTAACATAAGAAGCCCCTGCAAGTGAGATGACAGATCGACTCAGCATCAGGACATCTGATCATAGTTAAATAGGCCCCATTTCACACTGCTACCTTCAGAATCTTAAAAGGGAGTAGCTTCTACTGCTTAAAACAAGTTGAGTGGTTTTTGGAACCTTCATTCTGCCTGCTTGAGAATACTGCATATGTTGCTCTATAATCCTGGCCCAGTTCAGAGTTACAACTGCAGTGTCTTCAGAGACGAGTGGGTAAAGTAAAATTATACTTTGACTCCTGCACCCACACAGATCAAATACAGCTACAGAAATCAAGACTGTCACAAAACCTGTTGTGTGAACCCAACACAACAATTTTACCAAAATGTCTCTACAGCAATAATGACCATGCCTCAACTCATGCTGACTACTGATAAACTGTTTTAAATAATCAGGTCATCTTGCCTAGCCATGGGTGATTTCACTATGCATTAGCACTTCTACAATTTGAGGTGCTAATGAAAACAAGTGGGAACCAAAATCATTTGGTTCAACTGCACTAGGAAAAGATTTAGAAGAATGTAAAATAACAAGTTTAATCGAAGGATTTTGTTTCATTATTTAGACTTTATTTTTCAGTGCAGCAATTATTTCCAATTGGCATAGACTGAGACAGAAAATAAATTTTATAGATGATGGCATTTCTGAATGAAAATTTTTCTCAAGTATCACAGCTCTTCCAGACTTTATAACTAAACGTTTGTTCTCTACTCTCTTGACCTACTAATTTTTTCTGCCCCTTTAATTGGAATTAAGAGAATATAAAATTTAGGACAATATGTAACTTTTATAAATCCACTAAAAAAATTCACATACCTATCTCCTTCCAATTTTGGTATGTCCGAGCAGCTGGAGGAGTCTTCCAGCCACGCTAAAGTTGGTCTTCTTGATTCAACTGCCGAGCTTGGTTCTCCCGAAAGAATAAGCTGTTGTACAATTGCTGGGTCATATGCATTAATTTCAAACTTCAAGTGCACCTAAATGAATGAAAAGCCAAGGTTTAAGACTGACTTTTTTCTCAATTACTAATTTGTTACTTCAAAATTAAAACATACCTTCATAAGTTTGGAAACATCCCATATGCAGATCTTTCCTCGTTTTGTTGCAGCAGCTAGAAAATGAGGGCAGCTTCCCGACCCAAAGCAAGCTATTCTGTCAGTTCCATCGGTACAGGGAAACTGTGCAGGACTTGTCGCAAGAGTGACGGACAACGGCACATTCTGTGTGTGCTCACCTTTCACAAACGGGCAGTTTGGGGAGTGTCTCTCATGTTCAGACCTTTACACAGATTAAGGAAGGAAAAGTTTACTTAAGGACAAAGCTGTTAAGTCTGTAGATTTAAAAAAGAACTCCAGGATCATCTTTTCTTTTTTTAAAAAACAATTAAAGTACGCTTTATTAAAAAGACTCAAATGCCACATCATTCAATCTTACCAAGATCACTCTAACATATTCAACCACTCACTATAGCAGATTTTATTCCCTTTAACGTATTACACATAAAATCAGTCGCTGACAAAACAGAAATGCTATAATATAATTTATACTATATTCATACTTATAAAATTGTGTAAAGTCTGGTATTTCCTCACACTGTTTCCTACAACTGTAAATAAGTAATTACTTTGTTTCGGTTTAAAATTCCCCATAAACCATGTACAGCATACTGACAATAGGTAATAATATTGTATTATATACCTGAAGTTTGAGAACAGGATGTATTTTAAATTAGATCTTAACACATGTACACACACAAAATGGTAACTGTGTAGAGGTGATGGATATATTAATTAGCTTGACTGTGGTAGTCTTTTCAGTGTGTACATATACCAAAACATCAAGTTGTACACCTTAAATATATACAATTTTTACATGTCAAAGATATCTCAATACAGCTATTTTTAAAATTAATTATATACAATCATATGCATATCTATATTTATCAGTGGCCACAACTGTAAATGACATATAGTAAAAACTCAGTTCAGTGTCATTCGTATCACAAAAAAACTTTTTAGTAAAGATCTGAAAGCAAAAAGATCTAGAGTTTGGATAAAATGACCTATGTTAAGAACACAGAAATACATCTTACACATTCACTACAGGACCAAACCAGATAAATAACTCTAAACAAAATTTATTTTCAAAGAAACATAGAAAGATAATATTCATAGACTGTGCATTATTTCTTTCACATAAATGCTTAATGAGCAAAAAGAAACGTTAAATTTGTTTACTTAGAAAATTCTAACATGTTTAGTAAAAATAAAACAGTAGGAATTCTCAAGACTAGTATAATGACTTTAAAAATTCTCAAATATTGAGGGGCGCCTGGGTGGCACAGCGGTTAAGCGTCTGCCTTCGGCTCAGGGCGTGATCCCAGCATTATGGGATCGAGCCCCACATCAGGCTCTGCAGCTATGAGCCTGCTTCTTCCTCTCCCACTCCCCTGCTTGTGTTCCCTCTCTCGCTGGCTGTCTCTATCTCTGTCAAATAAATAAATAAAATCTTTAAGAAAAAAAAAATTCTCAAATATTGAAAGCAGGATCAACTTTAACACAAAGTATGTCTCCAACTTTGTGACTACTTTCTTTCTTTCTGGTTATTCTTTTTTTTACTCTCACTAGCTGTAAATACAAGGCATTACCTGAAATGTCAGGATGCTGCTACCAAAAAAAGGAACTTTTTTTTTTTAATTTCCAAGGCAAAGAAAGGAAAACTACACTTATAAAATATGCCATTCCTCAGGGTGTACATATATCTTTTTTCAAGGCACCTACAACTTACCTATATTCATATATAAACCCTGGACAATTTGCAATAGTCAGATGTCTTACATAATTGCTTTTAAATGACATCCCCAAGCACATATTTTGACTGGATTCCCTCCCAACTAAATCGTAGGGTATTTTCCTCTTTCCATCCTTCTTTCTTCCCTGAGTTTTAACTTTTTAATTAAAATGTTATTTACACAAGTGACACATAAATATATAAAATAAAGCTAAATACCACTCAATTACAATATCCAATCCCAGTAATCTCTTTTCCCACCTCCAAATAACCGCTTTTATGAATTTAATCAGTATACTTCTAAAATATTTTTGTAAGTTTTCATGTATACATATAAGAAAATATATTTTTTCATTTTAAATAAAAGTACTACTGTATGAATCATCCTACAACAAACTTCTTGATACAATAACTAAAAATTACTGATGGTGAATAGAGAGCAAACTATTGATTCCTTTTAACTGTTGGATAATAGATTATATGACCATACCACATTTTATTTGGCTATTCCATCCTGACAAACATTTAAGATGATTCCAGCTTTTCATAGCAGTTACCATCCACTTTATGCCTCTTTGCATAGAAGAGGAATTAATTCTCTCAGGTAAATAAGTAGAAGTGGAATTGCCAGATGATAGGGTGTGCTCATTTTATTTTTTAAAAACTTCAATCTCCCTCCAAAGTAGCTCTATCAACTCCCGCCATCAATATATGAGAGTCCCATTGTCCACTTGCAAGTTTTCCTTCTTTTCCCCCTTACAGATTCAGAAGCTACCTAGGCTCAGCTCCCCACCTCCCTTCAATCCTGTTCTCTCCTATTCATTTAGAACACTGCCCTCAAGCCCTCAGAGATGCTACCAATTGCTTAAATTTGAGGAATCCTGAATCCTGGGGCAAGAAGAGATAGAATCCTTGATTCCCTGACCATGTCGAGAAAAGATAGGTTTTGACAGCCCAAGGTGCATATTTGAAATTTCCAACCCCAAAAATATTTATGAATAAAGTTACATTCTATAATATCACGGTATAATTTTTTAGGGATGGGTTAAATAACAGGATCAGCCTAAGAAACTAAAAAATACATGTTAAAATGGTTTCTATATAAATAGTTTCTAGGGGAAAAGACTGAGTTCCAAACAGAACCTTAACCCAAGCTGGAAATTGCACATGTTCAACTCAGTCCACAGACAGATAGACGCGACTTCAATTTTCATACAGTAAACCCCACTGTAAACGGGAATCCATATGTTCACTCCAATCGGCTTTAGCTAGTTTACCCCATTCACATCAGCTGATTAACATTCAGAGACCTCAAACTAATTTTACTACAAACCAAATCCTGGCTCCATCACTAATCAGCCATATGCTCTTTGGCAAATTTTATTTTCTTTATTTACAATGGGATAATAATTCCTATTGCGCTGAGTGACGGTTAAGGATTAAACTGGGAATATTCTCCATTCCCTCCTCTAAAATCAAGATAGCCGTACTTATTTCATAGGGCTAATATGAGAATTAAACGAGTTAAACATACATAAAGTGCTTAGGATGGTACCTGGTAAGTAGCATTATATAAGTATTTGCTCTTATTACTATTACTATTACTAGGGCCTCAGTTATTTATAAAAATTAGGTTTCAATACATAATCTCTAATGTTTAACCAAGTTCTAAACTTTCATTCACTGGAATTCAAAATTACCACAGACTCCCTAAAATTACTTTAAAGTTAAAAACATAAATCGTAAAGCCCTGCTCTGTGGACTCCCTACTGACAGGCTGTCCTCAACTGACCAAGACTGAACTGCTGAAGTTAATAATACTGTATCAACATACTTATCATAGCCTTCCGGTTCAGGCCTAATTCTACTTTTTGGCACTTCTCCCACAGATTTTAGGAAGTCAAAGACCTTAGTTACTCTATGCCAAGTGATATGACAGCATAGACAGTGCTCTCTCATTCTCTTAGGACAAAGGCAAAAATACAGATGGAAAAAGGCAAGAATTTCATTATATCTAGATGAAAAATGGAAAACTTAGAAGCCTACTTATATGATTAACTTAGCCTATTACATCCAGAAAAATCACAACTCACCAAGGTTCATCAGTAGGTTCCCAACAAACGAGACATACACTACAAGTAAAACACATGGCTCTGTCGTCTCCAGATGAAGCAGGCTACAAATTTACAAAGAAGACAGAAAAGGTTAATATTAAAATAACCTTTTAATAAAAACTCTTCTAAAAATGTTCATCTTAGGTAAAAAGCAGACTGAGGAAAAGACAATTAGCCTATACACTGATTCCAGAGATACAGTGAATGCCTAAATGTTTAAAAATTTGCTGCTTTATTTGAAAAGTTGTGTTTCATCAAAAAATGAGCACTAAAGCAAACATGGAGGCACACACATACTTAGTCTCTAATCTAGCACCATCTAAATGCATTACTGAAGTATTTGAAATACAGTAAAATATATAAGGAAATAGAGTCTAACACATTTTATTATTAAAAACTGAATTTCATTCTGCCACCTAAGAAAGGCCAAGTAAAAAGGAAAAGCAAACTAGTGAACCTAATTCATGTAATATCCTTTAAGACACACAGGACAAAATGTCACATATATAAAATTATACATCAAAATCTAAACTAAAATATAGCTCTGAAAACAAACATTACTATTTTTGAGGACTTACTCTACTTAACACCTACTATGCATATAGATGTAAATTTATTTATATTCTTTAAAATTAAGAATAATCAGTCGCTATCACAGGCAGAAGATTCTAGAAAATCTATAACTTGATCTCTTCGCAAAGATGGAATACAATAAACAATAATTCAACAGAAAAAATACCAAGGCATCACGTTACAGAGATTGTTTTAGGAAATGATACCAAATAGCAATGAAGATAAATTATCAGGAAAAATGGTCCATATTCAAACTTTAAGTTAGGAAAATAATTTCAGTAACTCTAGTATTAGCCAGCCTCCAAACTAATCTATCTTTAACTGGAAATCTGACAGACTGTGAATAAAATAGTCCAATATGTATGAATATCTGATTTAATTTTAGTTAAGATACTCCGAACACTTCAAGATAACTAAGGAATAATCACTCTTGAGATTCTCTACAATAGTTACTTCAATGTATTTCAAAGTTTAGTTGAATTCTAAAATTAAGTGAGCATCCTTTATGTAAACTGACAAGTAAGTATTAATTTGCTTAGATTCTTTAGCAGTGGTAAGCCATTCTCCACTACCCAGTTTAAGCCTTCTGTATTTAGTATATTATGCCCATCTGAAGTCATTTTTCTTAATTTTCCTCTACTTTAGGTCAGTGAACCTCTCTATAATGTCCTGCTCGTCTTTTAGTCACATAAATCCCTATACTGTACATTCTCCTTTTTTCTACATAAATCTATTTTCCTTGACTACTCACTCCTCTTTCTGTGCAATTTCTTAATCAGTTCTTCAAAGTATATATATTCAGGCGCACTGTACCACCCGCAATGCTGCTTCTACAGTTATACAGAAGTATGTGGGTAATTTATATCCCAACCAAAATTAGAGTTTCAGGAGTAACTGCAATGTGTTACTTTTTGTTGCATTACCCTCAGTATCTACTACTCTGTTATGAATGTAGAAATCACAAAGTGAAAATAAACACACATCCAAAGAGAACACTTTTCAAAAAGCAAATCTGAAGAATACTGCCTGGCTTCTGAAAGAAAATAGTTATGAAGCATTAACTCAGTTGTTAGCTACTTGTAACAAATATTTTTTTTCCTTTTTGTACACAATACATGATATAGGAAATAGCCAGTCAGTATTCAAAGGTCCAAGAATAAAACAAAACTCACGCAAATGCATACATACAGGCACAGAGCAAGGCTGCATAAATCAATTTCTGAGAAACTATTAAATGTTGATGATTTTACTGAAGACTATAAAAGCATACTGAAAAAAAAATGTTTTTTGAGTCTTTTTTACCTGATGATAAAATCCAGCTTGAGCCATGGGATCTGGCTGTGCCCATCGATAGCCTACATGAGGCCATGAGGTAAATGTCTCCCGTCTGTTAGCTTCACTATACATCAGCGATCTGCAAGTAAACATACCTTATGTAACTGAAGTTAGGCATCAAATTATAGTGACACTCCTACTTAACACTGAACAAAAATTTTACTGGATTATCAACAAAAACTGGGAATGGTCTAATGACCAATATCAAATGTGTATTTTAAACTAAAACTGATCACCTTCAGGAATTTCCCTGAAACACCATAGAGAAAAAGAAACCTGATTGATAGCTACAACTGATAATTAACAAATGTTGCATTACTACCAAGCAGAGAACAGAAAATCTAGAGACATAAAGACAGAGTCATATGCTTTCATCATGTGCCAAATTTGCATACATGGATAAAACCACAACCAAAGGAACAGTGATAAGTTTTATCTCAACCATGTTGAGAAAGTATTTTCCAATTTAAATTTTTTTTTAAGTAGAAAGCAATTTTCTTTCTGTTCTTTCTCCAGAGAAATCCTTTTCTAGGAAAGGTATACTCTCCAGGGAACTATCAAAAAAGATCTTCATATGTGTTTTCATATAAAAATATATTAGCTGACTGAGAGTAAACCTATAACCTAGAGCATTTTTTAAATGAGTCGCTTTAAAAAAAAAAAATCTTTTTAATTTACTTTTTTAAGTAAGCTCTACGCCCAACGTGGGGCTTGAATTCACGATACCAAGATCAAGAGTCGCATGTTCTACCAACCAAGCTAGCCAGGCAGCCAACCTAGAGTATTATTTTAAAGAATGATACTAAATTTAGACAAAGTCCAAATGGCTTCGAGAAAGAAAGGACTGGTAAGCAAAGGTTATTCTTCCTAAAACAAAAGTGTAAATGATAACAGGAAGGGAGGGGGAAAAAAAGAAAGTGGTAAAGGTCATCACAGCGAGACCAGAAAAACACTTTCCTCTAAATTTTTCCCTAAATTAGCACATAATTTCCTATAAAATTGCTAGTGAGCTTAGGTTTAACTCATAGTTGTGTTCTGGCTTAAAAAAAAACAAAAGTTGTTGGGTCAGAAAAGCCTTATCATTTACAGGCTATAGATTTCTTCAGGATCTGTGTCAGACAGAAAACCACCCGCTTGCTTATATTACCAAACAAAAGAGCAAGAGCACCTAACAAAACCTAACAAACCTCCAACAGACCCAAGTTCATGAACATCTTCATAAGTTCCTGGATTCATTCTCAATGAAACAAATACCACAGACTACATCCAAATTAGTATTCTAAGACATTTAAACACCTCCAGAAACACAATATTCTATCCAGTGAATGCATTTCCTAAAATAAGCCATTTACCACAGCTTGCACAGATTTCTTTAGAAACCCAACTACTATTTGCAAAAAATATAGCTCTGAAGGGCTGTTTTATAATCTCAAGATAGGTATAACTCTAGAAAAAGAAATACTTATTCCAGGTACATTTTTCCCCCTCTCCAGACATATTCTAAGGAATATTTTAATGATAACCACACCCCAGATTAAAAATGATAGTCTCTACATTTTACCCAAAAAACACAAAATGCAGTATTATACAGAATATAAAAACCCTTCCCAAATGTTAACATGACCAAGAGAAGTTATTTACATAATAACAGAATCACTCCAAAACAAAAAATAGGCAACTGATCAAGCAAAAGTCTCAGCTTACCAAGAGCTAAGCTAATAGGTATGGCAAACTAATGTAAGAGCCACACTTAATAGAAGTTAATATATTCAGGAGGGGCTGTGCTAACATCAGCATGTACTATTTATAAATGTACTTTAGAAAAAAAGCATAAGAAATTATAATTCACATCCAGTGAAAATGTGAAATGCTATATGGAAAGGCAAATGTGAATTTATCAAAACTGCTGAGTTTAATTATTTCCTTATAGCATTTCCAAACTTAACACTTTTGGTAAGAATCTAAAGTTATGGGACACCTGGGCGGCTCAGATGGTTAAGTATCTGCCTTCAGGGGCACCTGGGCGGCACAGTCGTTAAGCCTCTGCCTTCGGGTCAGGGCGTGATCCCAGCGTTCTGGGATCCAGCCCCACATCAGGCTCCTCCACTAGGAGTCTGCTTCTTCCTCTCCCCCTCCCCCTGCTGTGTTCCCTCTCTCGCTGGCTGTCTCTCTCTGTCAAATAAATAAATAAAATCTTTAAAAAAAAAAAAAAGGTTATCTGCCTTCGGCTCAGGTCCTGATCTCCAGATCCTGGGATGGAGCTCAGCAGGGAGTCTGTCTTCTCCCTCTCCCTCTGCCTCTCCCCACTGCCCCCCCCATGCTCGCGCGCTCTCTCTCTCTCTCTCTCTCTCTCTCAAATGAATAAAAATCTTAAAAAAAAAAAATCTAATATATTTCAAACAAATCATTTAAGTTTTTAAATGAACATATTACTGGCTTTTTAATTAGTTTTATACAAAGCAGGACCTCAATGAATCTCTATTGAAGAAAATAATGGTTGAGGTATGATTTCTGTAATACACTGTTTAAATCCAGGGCAGGCAGCATAAAAATCTTAATTCTAAATTGCCCTAATTGATTTTTTAAGTAGGAAATAATATATGGCTCTTATACACAGGTTCTGGCACAGCTTTTCAATTTATGAAAACTGCTTTTCAGTGCTTTTATCAAGGCATAATAATTATTATCTACTGAATAATTATATTTTTAAGGCAACTCAAATATTTACTAAGTATGGAGCTGGAATTTTCAAAATAGTTTTATGACCCCTTTAAATACCTTCCAAGCACCAAGAAAAAATGTTTAACAGCAATTCAAGTACTAATTCACTTCAGTATTTTGTTATGAGAATCTGAATGTTTTTCCAAAATACTCTGAAATACATTTTGAGTCATAATTAAATTTTTGTTATTCTTAGTTAATTCAAAAACCTAATCAATTCAATTTCACTGTAACATCTCTTTATAAGCAAGGTTATACCTGTCCACAGAACGGCCTGGCCCCACTCCAAGTTCTGGACGAGCACTAGGTAAGAGGTAAGACAATCTGTCCATCACTGAGGATGCCACAGGTAAGGCAGCAACATTTTGATTTATTTTCTTGAGTTCATTCACAATGGCACTGGCAATGGACTTCAGCACATGATGAGGAAGATGAAATGTAACTGTGGCCCACTGAAATAAATTGGGAGTGTGAGCAAAGGAAAATGTACTCAACAGTTTAAACCAAAACTGTACCTTATACATTATAAAAAAAAAAAAAAAAGAACTATTCATCAGTCTCAAGTTCATTTACTCCATTAATTCATCATTTAAAGCAGGAACTTACAATTATGTAAAAAAATGAAACCTCAATCAGACAGTTCAGAACCTGAATGTAGCACATCTTCTTACATATGCATCAATTTAGGTTAACAAAAATCACCCATTACTTTTAATATTCCTCCAGCACATCTGCAATGTTAAGCACAAACTAGGCACTCAAATCTCTCTGTTCGTTAAGAATGTACTTGTACAGTGTAGTGAGACTGTACATATGCATAGGCATATGAGGATTTACTTCAGTTTAGCAGACTCTTATGTATTTATTGTTGTCACTATACACAGAGTAACTAAAAAGCACAGATCTTGTAGTCACACAGACTTAGATTCCAAAACCATCTTCACCATCAACTATGTGACCCTCGTCAAATTAACTTCAGTCTCCCACTTCTGTAATATGAGGAAAAACTACCCACATAGTACCTACTCACATAATGTTCTTAAGAAAATTCAAGGGAGAATTGGTACAATGTTTAATACAGTAAGCATTCAACAAATATTAACTATAATTATTTAACATTAAAATTATTTTAAAAGTTAGAAAGCAAAGATGCTAAGTATTATTCTTCTGGAGAAAGAAGTCTATAAAATAATTTCATTTCTATATCCTGTCCCTGCTCACCTATGATTTCCACTCTGTCTAGTATATTCTAGGCAGCCTACTAAATTATAATTTATCCATCTAACTAGAAAAACTTTTGGACAGAAACATGATTTGAATTGCTAAAGAGAAAGAGAGAGAAAGAGATAAAGACAAAGAAAATGAAAGCCTCCCATTTTGTTCCTAGAACTAACCCATTCATAAGAGCCTCTTGGCTGAATCCCCTTGAGAAAGGGCACTACAATAACGCCCTACCACACACTGTAAATCATACTCCAAACGTTCCCCAAAGGTACCTGTAGACATGCACCACAGTCACTGTCCGCTGGGAAATAGAAAATAGTGTGATCTTTCAGGCTTTACCAAGAAGTAGCATTGAACTGTGGTCCACTAGTGAAAGTAGGGACTTACGATGGTCAAATGGTTAACGGAGTTCTAGCCCAATGTTATCTCCGTGAGCTCTGTGGATCCCTGTACCTATCTTGCAGTTAATTGTCCAGTTTCCAAAAGCATAATTGGAAGAGATATAAAACCGGCAACCAGAAAAATCTCCACAGTTTCTATAGTCCTCTCTGAGAACTACTAAAGGAAGAAAGGCCAAGTGGAAGCCCCTAGAACTTCCATTCTCTATAAACCTACCCCAGAGCAATACCACATTCCTGAGGAAATTTCTGAGATTCACGCCACCAAAAGAGACCTGAAAGATACAGAGGAATTCAAACTACCTCACCTTCGTTTAACTGTCCTGTTTGGCCTACGCAAAATGTAAATGGATCTGAAAGAAAAACTGTGGATTATAAACTACCAGGTGACTTCAACTGCAGCTGCTATTCCAGATGAGTTATCTTTAGTAAAGCAAATCAACAAATCCCTTGATACCTGACAGGCAGTTACAGTTTTGTAAAATACTTTTTTCTCTATACTAATTTTTAAGAACCATCCAGAAGTAGACTCCTTTTATCTGGCAGTAACAATCAATCTTCATTCCTACCCTGGGACTATTGCTCATGTTCTTTACCATATCTAGTCTGCAGAAATCTTGATCAACTTAATATCCTGCAGATCACCACACTGGTCTACTACACGATACTGTAACGCACTCTAACATCATGCTGACTGGTCCAGGTGAGGAGGGAGTAGCAAAGAACTTACATGCCTTAGTAAGACACATGCAAGCCAGAGAAGATCAATAATGCCCAGAAAAACTCAGAGTCCTACAACCTTTGTGAAATTCCTGCAAGTCCAGTGGTCTGAGCATGTCAGGATATTTCCTCCAACGTAAAAGACAAGTTGCTACAACTTATAAAAGCAAATAGTGGAAAAAGAGGAACAATGCTTGGTGGGCCTAACTGAATTCTGGACCCACTTTCTGGCATATTTGAGTATGTTACTCTAACTCAATTATCAGAGAATAGGCACAGTTCAAGAAGCTCTGCGCAGGTCCTGGCTGAACGACAAGATGTTCTGCCACTTTTACCACTGAGCATATTCAAGGACACTAGAAGTGTGTACGGCAAGTAAAGATGCTGAATGGCCCATCCGGCGAGCTGAACTGGGACAATCACTAGCACAATGCTAGACTAAAGCCACACCCTCCCCTGTAAGTAACTGTTCTTTTGAGAAACAGTTTCTGGCTTCAGTCCCTGACAGAAATTAGTATCAATCCATGAAATAAATGTCTGTGCAATCAGAGGCACCTGGGTAGCTCAGTCGGTTAAGTGTCTGACTCTTGATTTCAGCTCGGGTCATGATCTCAGGGTCATGAGCTCCAGCTCTACAGACCGCTCAGCGGGGAGGATGCTAGAGATGCGTTCTCTCCCTCTCCTTCTGCCCCTCCCCCTACACTCACTCTCTCTAAAATAAATAAATCTTAAAAAAAAAATGCCTATGTGATCAGAGCTGTCCATTCTAAACCAGATGTTATATGACACACCAAACTTTAATACTGGGAACAAATGACAAGTCTCTTTTCATTGAGTGGTTTACAAGAGATCAGTCCTGAAAAATTCCAAAAGGCCAGTTTTGGACAAGATGAGTAAGAGAGTAACAATACCTACTCTCATTATAATGTCTCCTTCTCATTCTACACTGATAGCTTCACAGAAAACTCCTTAAGAGGTAGTTGTGGAAGAAACCCTTGGCTCTGATGTACAGACGGCTCTGCACATTTAGCTGGTAGCACCCTAAAGTGATGGCTGCAACATTACAACCCCAATCAAGACAGTGGTGAAGGTAAATCTCAGTGGGCAGAACTTCAACCAGTATATGAGGCTGTGCTCTGTCTGGTTTGAGAACTGCCCGTAAGTGAAGATCCTCACTGATAAACAGACAGTAGCTAATGTTTTGGCTGGATGGTCAGGCATTTGGAAAGATCAGGACCGCAGTCAAGGGTAAAAGTCTAAGGACAGACCTCTCAAAATAAACACAATGGGAAAATATTTATGAGGTACACAAATGCTCATCAAAAGACATCTACTTCCAAGGAAATGGACAAATTATACACATTGTATGAATGTCACTTACCCCCCTCTCCATAGCCACTCCCAATGCTTTGCTCAATGGACCTGTATGCAAAGTGCCATTGCAAAAAAGATGGCGATATGTACAGGTCCAACAACACAAACATCCCCTCAATAAGACTGACGAGGCTACAGCTGTTACCGACTGCCTAATCTACCAACAGCAGATACCAAAGCTGAGCCACCAATATGATACCATTTTCCAGGGGGAACAGCCAGCTATCTGATTACAAGTTGATTATATGGGATTCCTTCAGCCATGGATTGGGCATCAACTTGTATTCACTATAATAAACATGTGTTCTAGATACACGTTTACTTGTTCCACCTACAATGCTTCTGCCATACTATTAAACGACTGCCTGTGGACTAAAAGAATGGCTTATGCACTATCATGGAATATTCCACACAATTTTGCTTCTGACCAAGAAAGCACTTCAAAGCAAAAAACAAAACTAAGCAAAACAAACAAGAAAAACACAGCAATGGGCTCTTGCCCACGAAACTGATTGGTCTTACCGTGTTATCATCCAGAAGGAGCTGGCCTAACAAAACAAGTGTAGTGCCCTACCGAAGTCTCATTTTCAATACTAATTGGAAGAGAGGTTCTACCTTACAGGATGATGAATATGCTTAGACTCAAAACAAACAACAACAAAAAACACCTAACAATTTCTCCCAATAGGGTCGTTATTACACTTAATACCCCATTCAAAGACTTTTTTCAAGCTTTAAGCTCTAGCGTTCCTACATCCCAAGGGAGGAGTGTTCTACCAGGAGTACAATGGTTACATTCGATTACATGTTGAGACTGCTACCCAGCAATATTGGGCTCCTCTTGTCACTGAATCATCAGGCAAAGAAGGCAGTTATTCCGCTGCTTGGTATGATTAAAACTGACAAACAAGGGGAAACTGGATTGATGCTAACTAATAGGAGCAAAGAGAACTTAATCAGAAACCAAGAGGGAGCACCTGGGTGGCTCGGTCGGTTAAGCGTCTGCCTTTGGCTCAGGTCACGAGCTCAGGGTCCTGGGATAAAGCCCCATGTTGGGCTCCCCACTCAGCAGGGAGTCTGCTTCTCCCTTTCCTTCCGCCCTCTCCCTGCTTATGCTCTCTCTCTCAAATAAATAAAATTAAAAAAAAAAAAAAGAAACCAAAGGATTCTTTAGGGTACCTCTAAGTCCTTCCACGTCCAACAGTAAAAATGAATGAGGATTTAGATCCTGCAAAAGTGAAGACTTGGGTGGGTCATTCCACCATGCAACGACATCTGACAGCTGAAGTGCTGAGGACAAATATGAAAACGGTAGTAGACGGAGGTTATAACTATCAAGTATATCCTCTTGGCCATTAAAGAACTGAGGGATAGAGGGGCGCCTGGGTGGCACAGCAGTTAAGCATCTGCCTTCAGCTCAGGGCGTGATCCCGGCGTTATGGGATCGAGCCCCACATCAGGCTCCTCTGCTATGAGCCTGCTTCTTCCTCTCCCACTCCCCCTGCTTGTGTTCCCTCTCTCCCTGGCTGTCTCTATCTCTGTCAAATAAATAAATAAAATCTTTAAAAAAAAAAAGAACTGAGGGATAGAGCAGCTATGAATATTTTCTTCCCTTATTACACATGACGGATGGATGAAGATTCAGATTCAGACACACAGATGCAGACAGACACACAGACTTATTTTATGCAAGAATTTTGGATGTAGTTCATTTAGTCTTTAGGTAGCGTAGTTCTATTACCTAAATAGTTGAGACCTAAAAATAACTAAATTTTAATAGTTAGTATCACCTAGGGATAGATAAAGTATCTACTGGAACTTTGTCTCTCTCATCTCTGGGGATGGGGAGAGGGAATTTTCATTTGTAAAAAGTAAAAAAATAGTATTTTTGTCATATTAAAAGTTCAAATATGTACAGAAAGTATGTATGGAAATACTGATTAGCCAAAGGGTACATAGTGCCAATTATGAAACTATTATCTCTCAGCTCCAAACTGACCCTTTATTTCTCCTCCCTATCATCTTAAGGCTGAAACTCTGCAAACTGCATTTCTTCTTTCCCAGCCAGTTTCCTGGCTGTCAGGTTCTGGCAGAAGGAATATAGGATAGAAATGGGAAAGCATAATGAGGGCAGAGAAGACTGCCCTCCGGCTATGACTTGTCACTGCTCTCAACACTGATTCAGCACAAGACCTGGTAGCAGCAGTTGATTCTTCTAGGCTTCCGCGTTTTGTTTACTTAGCATTCCCAGAACCAGTCTCATAGAGCTCCCCAGAGGTAGTAACACCAGCCAAGCAGCACCTCTACGAGATCCATGTCTCAGCTCCTCAAGCTCTGATCCCCAAGCTCCTGAGGTACCAGCCGGGCAGCAGCTCCTCCTGAGAAGCCTGGATCCCAGACCCACAAAGCCTATTCTTTTAAGCCTGTAGGTGCTGACAGCCCTAAGCTCTTGTTCCTTCAGACCTAGGTGACAGCTGCTTCCCCGGGTTACTATCTGTGTGCTTCCTCACAGCTTCTTTTCCACTTCTTCATTTCTCAAACACATGTTAAAATCAATTCCTTATGATAAATTCTCTTTGTTGGAATGCATAGTATAGTTTGTTTTACAAAATAAAATGTTCCATCAATGGAATAAAAGTTAATAATCTCTTGGTAAATCTTTATTTAAAAAATTCAATATTAGGAAGGCTGCAGCTAATCTGAGGATTAATATGAAAGATACTCAAGATACTTTCTTATGTGAAAAAAAGCAAGGTGTATGCTATAGTCTGGATGTGTGTGTCCCATGCCCTCAAATTCATCTGTTGAAATCCTAACCCCCAAAGGTGACAGTATTAGTAGCGAGGGCTTTTGGGAGGTACATAAGTCATGAGACTAGAGCCCTCTGAAAGGAATAAATACCTTTATAAAAGAGGCTCCAGAAAGATCCCCTGACCTTTCCATCATATCAGGACAAATGAGAAGGAACCAAGTATGAATTAGGAAGGACTTCACCAGAAGGCAGCCATCCTGGCACCCTGATCTTGGACTTCCCTGTCTTCAAAATTGTGAACAGTAAATTTCTATTGTATATAAGTTACCCAGTCAGTGGTATTCTGTTAATAGTAGCCAGAACAGATCACAGTACATCACATTTTAGTAAGTTACAATGGTACTTAAGAAAAAAGATACTTATAAATACAAAAATTATTTTTAGGAAAATGGTTTTTACCTTCTACCTTACACCCTTTGGTATAGAAATTTCATATGTATTACACTTCTAATTTAGAAAAGAAAGAAAAATCAGTAAAATATATGTAAGGATTTAATTCAAAGCACTATCTCACATAGTCTTATTTCAATGAAAGCCCAAATGGCCCCATTTCCAAAGACATATTCCGTTTCTCACTGAAGCTCGTCAGCTAACAAGAAAGTCTCTTCCATAAGCCTCTCCACCAACATAGAGCCACCAAGCACAGAAGCTTCAGGAACAAAGAAAGCAAAATAGTTCCCACAAACTGAAGTTAGACTTCAGTAAAAATAGTTTCAACTTTTAGGTGACTTATAAACACAGTTTGTTCTCTAAAAGAGAGAAAAATCTAGAACTGGAATATTTCGAAGGGTAGGTGGAAAGTGGGGGAAAGACAGAGAAAGTGAAAGTATGGAGGTATTCTATTACAATCCAAAGTAATTTTTTTGTAAAAAAACTTCTTACCTTAGCAACTTTGTGGTTGGCTGCAGTCTCATGGGATGTATTTTTTAAACCATCTTTGAGCTGTGTGATGAACAAATCATAACCCTCCGTACTAGAAACATCTACCTTTTCTAAACATGCTGATAAGAGCTGTTGTGCCTAAATAAAAAAAGATGATCACAGAAAATTAAACACAACAAAAAATGTTACATTCAGATCCTTATTCAAATATTTTAATTTGTAATGATTCTGACAGGCACTATAAATCACATATAATTAATCATATATAGATTTGAAGGACTATTACAAAGTTAATGAGATAAAGCAATGTATTCAGTGTACCACCATAGAGTAAAATTTCAATACAGGGAAGTTATTATAAACCAAAGCAAGACAGAAAAAACTGGATAAGGTGACACCATGAACAAAAATGAAAGGTAAAATTTTAAAGAGATAAATGTGAAATCCTTCAATGAGTTTTAAATACTCAAACTATACAAAACCGTAAGAGGGAACATTCACTAAGTCAACAGGTAATATAAAAACACCCTCTGTATTGTTACCCACAAACTCAAAAAGAACTACCTTAACAGAACTACACGGTTGACATATGGAAAAGAACATATCCACACTGATCCAACCAAACCTAGGACCCCATACTTTAGTGAAGACAGTGACAAAATAATGTGCTGTAGTAAAGGACATCTGGGGCGGTGGAAGGTCTACAAACAATATTATGCGAACAATATTATGTAATTATTTAGGTACATAGAAAATCAGCATCAGATGTTAACACCCAACAAGGTAGAGGAGGTGATAGAAGCCAGGTAAATACTTAACACTTCAGACAGTACAGTATAGAAAATACTAATTTGAGGGTCTATTTCATCATAAATATTCCAATATTTTATTGTAATTCTCTAGTTCTTTTTAAAACCTGAACAGTTTGATACCATCTTTCATCGTAGAAAATATATATATATATTCCACAGAATATATAAAATAAAGGGTATAGCCTTTATTAGGATATCAGCCTTATTAAGTTATCGTCTAGTATAAGTTCCTCAAATTAGGAGGAAAAAAATGTTTAATACAACTCAAACTAATTAATTCTCTATCCAAGAATTTTAGACATGACCCCAGGTCCAAATATTCTGATGACAAAAAGAAGGCTACTGTCTTTTCAGAACTCAAGCTTTCAGCAACATACTTTCAACAATAACATATAACAGACAACTGTGTTATGACACTAAATGTGAAATCTAAGTGGATATATATTGGTATCTTTTTTTTAATAGCCTTCCAAAAGAGAGAATAAAAACATTTATACTGCACTTTATATTTACACATTGACAATTTTCATGCCCTAAAATTGGGAAATATGCTATACTGATTTCATCAACTAATCACACCACCAAATGCAAAACAATGCATAATTAACAACTTGGTATGAAGACAAAAATGTTATCTCACTTTATTAGGGAACACAGCATTATAATCTTCGATATTTTACGTAAAATGATTTAAAATTCAGTAACTTTGAAAAACGTACTTTCAAATCACACCATATGAACATCAACACACACTTAAAGAATTTAAATTAGGGTGGGCCCACAAATTAAGTAATGAATATGCAACACTACAGAAACATACGTACTACTAAAATTCTAAACTGGGACTGTTAAAAGACAGGATACACAGCAAAGATTACTGGCTATCCACTAATACTCGTTCCTCCCTTCCATCTAATATTTAAAAAAGAAGAACTACCTCTTTCCCAGTCTTCTCAGCTTGATGTGACCATGTGACTAAATTCTGGCCAATGGGATGAACATGAAAAGGGTGTGTATGAGAGAGTTTATGAAAGAGAACAAGAAGGAATGAAGGAGAGAAGGAAAGTGGAAGGGAAGGAGAGGGGGAAAGAAGACAAAAGAGAAACAAAGGGAGGGAGGGGTCATACCAGTATGCTCCCCTGGACTTTTGCTTTCCCTTTCACTATGACTGGGAAATACAAATGAGAATTGGAACAGCTGTCATGGATGGAAGCTAAGTGTTGAGGTAAGCAAAGTTACCCCTACACATAGACCTGTACTGTTACTGAAAAAAGTATATTGCTTAAAGCCACTGTATTTTGGTGTCTCTGTTACAGTTTAACCTGGTACAGTTTACACTTAAACACCACTTTGATAAGTATCAATTAATGATACAGAGGAATTAAACAAATGTGATCAGTAAGTCAATTCTGTTTTTATAGGGGTACATATAAAAAAAAAAACACAAAGGTACATATATAATGTCCTCAAACACAACCTAATTTAACAGCTCATTGGTCTGAGATTATATTAAGTAGAAAAGTACACTTATTTATTTCAACTTACCTCTGTAACAGGTAATTCAAGCTGAACCACATCATCCTGCTTTGAAACTGGAGTCTGCAGAGCAGTGTCTAACAACAAGATTCCATTAAGGTCCTTTCTACACCCTACTGCATAATCATCCACAAATATAACTTTATCCACCGCAGATATATACTGACATTTCACCTGTCCACCTGGTTTAGCTGTTAAAAGAACAAAAATTCAACACTTAAGATTTAAAGACCAATAGTCCATTAAAAATAAATGTTTACATGGAAGCTAAATACAGTATTTAATCCTGCAGTGGAAAAAACTGCTCTAAAGGACATTATTAGAACAACTGATAAACTTGTAATATGCACTATAGATCAAAGTATCATTGTGAAACTGTCAGAACTTGACAACTACAGAGCTATTATAAAAGAGAATATACTGAGCTTGGGTGGCTCAGTTGACTGGCCAACCCTTGGTTTCAGCTCAGGTCATGATCTTGGGGTCCTGGGATCAAGCCCTTGTCGGGCTTCACGCTCAGCAGGAAGTCTGCTTCAGGATTCTCTCTCCCTCTGCGCCTCCCCTATTCTCTCTCTCTCTCAAAAAAAAATAAATCTTTAAAAAAGAGAAATATTATTGTTCTTAGAAATAAACAGGGGCACCTGCCTGGCTAAGTTGGAAGATCATGGGACTCTTGATCTCAGGGTCTTGAGTTTGAGCCCCAAGTTAGGTGTAGAGATTACTTAAATACATAAAACTTAAAAAATAGTAAAGGGTAAAGGGGCATGATATATGCAACCTATTCTCAATACAGCAAAAGTAATAATGATAAGCAAATGTGGTAAAGTATTTAAAATTAAAACTGGTAGAACTGGGTAAAGGGTACAGGGAAGTTCTTTGTTCTATACTGTATCATAATTAAAATATTCAGAACAAAATTTTAAAATATTTAGTATTTGTCTTTTTTTTCCCCCCCCAGAAGTCAGTAAGCATAAAGTCAGTACGGCCAGTTTCTAGGTAATTACCACAGAAGTTATTGAGGGCTTTTATATCTGAGATAAAATTATGGAAAATGTTTATAACCTAGGTTAAGAGAACTAGTAAAGCCTCTAGTTCAACCCCCACAGAGAAAACACGGTCAACTATCACTGAAGATCAATGTTCCTGAAGTTTCTGCCAAGTCAGTATCAGAAGAGTATTTTAATGGAGAATGAATACACAAACCATAATACACATACACAGTGAATACACAAACCATAAAATTTCTCAGAATAAGTCAGAGTGGAATTTCAGAAGTCTTATTAAAAACAGTAACAGGCAAGAGGCTTTGAATACCAAAAAAAAATTTTTTTAAGATAACATCAGTTTCTAGACTTGAATTTATAGACTTATAAGGAGATTAATGTTGAGTGTTTCTGCCACAAACAGTCTCTGTAAAAAGACTTTAATGAATGATCAATTGTGAAATTTTAATCCATTAGAAAAGATAATTCCCTGTGGGCAAGTAATCCTGCTGCCAGTATACCTCATCCTGAACTCCCACCACAACTCTACAGAACATCCCAGTAACTAGCTCAGCTACTACCCAACAATACAAAAACGGGAAAATGGAAATAAATCAGAGTCCTAGCTTTTAATTTCTAGGTCAACTATAAAACATTGTTATAATCAATGAATACTGGTTTGGTGTTCTTAATCTCAGATTATTATAGCTCTTTTGGACTCTGACAGCTTGGAGGAATTACCAAACTGATTAGGAACTAATTCACTATCTACATAAAACAAAAATCTATAGTTCAGTCTCAGAACTGGAGGTTTGAAATATATGTTAGCATATAGGAAAATAATCTCTGAAATACAATAAAACAGGCATATTTACACCTAGAACTTCTACTATCTAGGTAAAACCACAAGAAACACAAATTATAGAAACTCAGAGTAAAATTATGTAAGAACTTGGAAAGATCGTTTCAAAACACCAAAACTCATTAACTATAAATATTTTTAAGGACTATTCTTTTTTGGGGTGCTTGGGTGGCTCAGTCGGTTGAGCATCTGACTCTTGGTTTCAGCTCAAGTCATGATTTCGGGGTCATGAGATAGAGCCCCACATCCTGCTAGGAGCTCAGCAGGGAGTCTGCTTGAGAGTCTCCCCCATTCCCTCTGCCTCCCCACTCTTGCTCACATGTGATCTCTCTCTCAAATAAATCTTTAAAAAAAAAAGTTATTATTTTTTAGAACAATTTTAGGCTTCCACCAAAGCTGAGTAGAAGGCACTTAGATTTCCGATATATGCCCTGCCCCCAAACATAACTATAAAATTTTTAAAAACAAACTACAAATTCTGCTTTACTGTTTTAGGTACGTGCATTTAAGTGACAAATTATAAAAATTATAATTTTGTTAAAAGTTCCCAAGAGAGGTATAAAATGTGAGTGTCAAGAAACCCAGTTTCCAAACAGTTTTCCATGCAACCCTAGAGAATTCCGTATCATACCACTAGAGATTCCTCAACAGATCCTGACTGAAAAAATAGTCAACACTGTTTTTACAACTTCTTATACGCTACTTCTTATACGCTACCATACTAGCATTCAAAGTAATGCACAGTGATCAAGCAGTCTTGGCAATTTCTTCAGGCCAGTATAGCCAGCATGCACTAAGACCATGTTCATTAGGATGAGGTCATTCCCAGTTTTTGACCTTAGTTAGGGAAGATCATCCATAAGCAGAGGGCTGTTTTGCACCAGGGGAAGAAAGTAGGATATTATCAGCCATACTCCCTTGGAGGATCTTCTAGCTTGTAGACCTCATCTTAATTACATCTGCAAAGATCCTATTTCCAAATAAGGTCACATAGGACCTTACTTGGTTCCACATAGGAGGTTCCACATAGACACAAATTTTGAGGGAAGATTACTGAACCCACCACAGACCCTTTCTCTCAATCTTTTACTCAGCCTGAAGACTATTTTTGAGAGGAGAGCTTTGTTAATGTACCCTGACAGTATTCTCAAGATGAGATTTACTCATCTGCTCCTAGGAAAGTCCTAGATGGGGCGCCTGGCTGGCTCTGTCAGTTGAGCATGCAACTCTTGATCCTGGGGTTGTGAGTTTGAGCCCCATATTGGGTATAGAGATTATTTTAAAATAATTTTTAAAAAATCCTAGATTTCTGTGAAACAAAAATATCTTGCAATGAACAAAAAGTATTTTTGGAACTTTTCAACTTCTTACAAATTTGAGCAAGTCTTTTCTTATTTAAGAACCAAGAGAGGGCAGAAATCCTCTAATTTCAGTTAAAAATGAAATCCATGCGTGTTTAAGTCTGACCCAAAATTGAGCGTCTGCACAGCAAAAAACAAAAACACAGGTTTCAAGAGATAAATTCAACATTTTAGTCATAAGAGTAACCATTTTACGCACAGAAAGAATAAAAGAGATGAAGAAACCAAGAAACCTATAGTAAAGTTTGATTGTGTCACTCAGAAAACACGTTTTCAAAGTCTTATAGAATATTGTAAGTTATACTTTTATTCATGATGCTCTGATTCATGATTACTATTTCAACACTCAATATATTTTAATATTACCAATAATATTGATAAACTTATGACCTATACTTAAATTACATCTCCCAAGACTACCTTTAAAAAAAACTTAAATCCCATTTTGGCACGAACCATTTATTTCACTTGCCTTATGAGTTTAAAATATCTGAAAATAGGGGCGCCTGGGTGGCACAGCGGTTAAGCGTCTGCCTTCGGCTCAGGGCGTGATCCCGGCGTTATGGGTTCGAGCCCCACATCAGGCTCCTCTGCTGTGAGCCTGCTTCTTCCTCTCCCACTCCCCCTGCTTGTGTTCCCTCTCTCACTAGCTGTCTCTATCTCTGCCAAATAAATAAATAAAATCTAAAATATATATATATATATATATATCTGAAAATAAATTTCTCAAAGAAAGATAAGCTATGCTTAACTAATGTTTGTTATGTTTTCCAAGAAGAGTTGGCTAAAAAGTTATTTTTGGCTTTTAAATAGAAGGAAAAAACTATGGCACATACCCTATACTGCCTACTGCATCTTTTTAGAACTTTGTACAGAAGTAATTTGTAAGGGACGCCTGGGTGGCTCAGTTAAGCAGCCTACTCTTGATTCTGGCTCAGGTCACTATCTCAAGCCCCATGTCAGGCTCCGTGCTCAGTGGGGAGGCTGCTCAAGATTTTTTTCTCCCTCTCTCTGCACCCCTCCCACCCCCGCTTGTGTGTGTGCACTCTCTCTCTTAAATAAATAAATCTCTTTTTTAAAAAAAGTTATTTGTAAAGTGACTTAAAACTACATGGATGAAATTTTTAAAAAACTGAGCAGGAAATTTTAATAGAGGAAAAACTCAAATTCCTCCAACTATAACAGAAATCAGCAAACTTCTTGTAAAAAGGGTCAGACAGTAAATACTTAAGGATTCACAAGATAATATGGTGTCTCTCACAATTACTCACCTCTGCAACTGTAGTGCAAAGGCAGCCACAGCCAATATATAAATAAATGGGTGTCGGTGTGTGCCAGTAACACTTTATTTATAAAATTAGAAGATAGTCTGAGAGCTACAAGGGTTTGCAGACCCCTGATTGACACTAATGACTTGCACTAGTGTAGACATTCTTTATGGGAAGGGAAAACTTCACAGAACAGGTTAAAATTCACAGCCAGACACAGTAAGTTTCTGAAAACTAACAAAGAAAAATCTTGAAAGCAAACAGACAAAAAGGACACATTATTTACATGGAAGTAATAACACAATAAAAACATTTATTATTAAAAACCACAGGGTTCATTAGGAAGTGGACCATTTTTTTTAAGTACTGGAGAAAAAGAAATTCTGTATCAACAAAAATATCCATCAGAAATGAAGGTGAAATACATTTTTGGATGAAGGAATACTAAAGAGAAATTTCACCAGCAAAGCTACTCAAAAAGAACTGCAAAAGGAAATTCATCAAACATAAGAAAAATCATTTCAGAAAACTTAGTATCAGAAATGTGGAAGACCAACAGAAATGGTAAATATAACCAAAGATTTTTTTGCCTCAGTTCTTTAAAATATATTTGACAACTGAAAGCAAAACTTATTACATTGTCTGAAAGGGTTTCTAACGTATGTAGATATAATAAGTAAACTAACTTTCAAAAGAGGGGAGAGCATGATATAGTAAAAAGGTTTCTATATTCCGCTTAAACTGGTAAAGTACTGATTCTAAATACACTGTGAAAAGTACATATATTGCAATGGTAAAGTACTGATTCTAAATACACTGTGAAAAGTACATATATTGCAATCCATCAAGTAACTACAAAAAACACATACACATAATTAGTGCAAAAAAAAGTTAAAAACAAAATTAACAAGGGGCACCTGGCTCGCTCAGTCAGTGGAGCTTACGACTCTTGATCAAGGGGTTGTGAGTTCAAGCCCCGTGAATGCTGGGCATAGAGTCTACATTTAAAAAAAAAAAAAAGAAAAAGAAAAAGAAATCAAATAACCAAAAAAAAGAGAAAAGGAGAAAAATTGAGAAAAGGGACAAAGTAAATAATAAAACAGAATATCAACAATTACATCATATATAAACAGTCTATATATAAGCCAATAAAAGACCTTGTCAGAATGAATTGGAAAAACACATACGCAATCCAATTCTATGATGTCTATAAGAAACTTTTACACTCCTGAAAGGATAATAGTAAGGAGCACCTATCTGGCTCATTCAGTAGTGTGACTATTGATCTCAGGGTTGTAAATTCAAGCACAACCTTGGATGTAGAGATTACTTAAAAATAAAAAAAAATATATGGGGCACCTGGTGGCTGAGCATCCAACTTGACTTCAGCTGGGGTCATGATCTCAGACTCCTGAGCTCAAGCCCCACACTCGGCTCCATGCTAGGCATGGAACCTACTGAAAAAAAATAAATAAGAGGTGCTTGGGTAGCTCAGTCAGCTGAGGTTCTGACTTGGTTTCAGCTCAGGTCATGATGTCACAGTAGTGGGAATAAGCCCCATGAAGGGATGGGCACTCAGTGCAGAGTCTGCTTCAGATTCTCTCTCCCTCTCCTGCATCTCCCCAGCTTGTACGCGCACAAGTGTGCACACTCTCTAAAATAAATAAAATCTTTTAAAAATAAATAAAAATTTCAAAATTTAAAATAAAAATAAATAAAAGTGTGAAGATAAAAGGATGGAAAAAAAGATATTTCAGGTAAACATTAATTAAAGAAAAGATGAAGTAGCTGTATTTATATGAGACAAAGAGCAGAGCAAAAAAATGACCAGGGATAAATGACGTCATTACCTGATAAAAGGGCCAATTCACAAAGAAGAAAATCCAATCCTAAATACATATACACCTAACAGAACTTCAAAACACATACAGCTGGGCACATGGATGGCTCAGTCGGCTAAGCCTCGAAATTTCAGCTGAGGTCATGATCTTAGGGTCCTGAGATCAAGCCCCACATGGTGAAGCCTGCTTAAGATTCTCTTTCTTCCTCTCCCTTTTGCCCCTCTCTCCTCTTAAAATAAAAAAACCACATATAGCACAAATTAATGGAACTGAGAATAGGCATCCGAATTACAGCCAGAGGCTTCAACGACACTCCTCTCTCAGTAACTAATAGAACTAGTAGATAAAAAACCAGTAGCAATATAGAGAAACTGAGCACCATCATCAATGAATAAAATTTCTAGAACATTCCACCTATCGAAAGTAGAATACACATGTTTTTCAAGTGCACACAGAACATTCACCAAGACAGATCATATCCTGGGTCATAAGACAGACCTTAACAATTATAAAAGTAGTGAAATTAGAAGTATGTTCTCTGACCATAATGTATTTAAGTAGAAATCGGTAAGAGAAATGTAAGAGGAAATACTTGGAAAATAAACATACTTCTAAATAATCCACAGGTCAATAAACAAGTTCCAGATAATTCAGAAAATATTTTTAATTGGAATGAAAATGAAAATATATCAGGGGCGCCTGGGTGGCACAGCGGTTAAGCATCTGCCTTCAGCTCAGGGCGTGATCCCGGCGTTCTGGGATCGAGTCCCACATCAGGCCTTCTCTGCTATGAGCCTGCTTCTTCCTCTCCCACTCCCCCTGCTTGTGTTCCCTCTCTCACTGGCTGTCTCTATCTCTGTCAAATAAATAAATAAAATCTTTAAAAAAAAAAAAAAAGAAAATATATCAAAATATGTCATGCAAATAAAGTACTGCTTAGAATGAAATATGTAGGAACTAAATTCTTATACTGGGGTGGGGAAGAAGGTCTCGAATCAATAATCTAAACTTCCCATTTAAAAAAGCTAGAAAAAGAAAAGCAAAATAAATATACAACAAGCAAAAGGAAAGTAATAATGATAGGAGCAGGAATCAATGAAAATACAAAAAGAAAATCAACATAAGCAAAAAAGTGTTCTTTGAAAAGATCAGTAAAATTGGTAAATCTCTAGGCGAGGCTAGCAAAGAAAAAAGAAGATACATTACCAATAGCATCAAGAACGAAAGAAAATACACTATAGATCCTGCAGACATCAAAAGGTAATAAGAAAATACTATGAACAACACTATGTACATAAGTTTGACAACTTAGGTGGTCAAAATAAATAAATCTGAAAACTCAGACTGTCAAATAAACTTGATACTATAAACTTAAAAAGATAACTGGGGAATAATAAAGACAGATCTACACATATAAATTTGAAGGTAAAGGTGAAATATACCAACTGCTTGAAACCACAAAGTACCAAAACATCCCATATGAAACAGATCATCTGAATTAAGGAAATTGAATTTATAGTTAAAAATCTTCCAGGGGCGCCTGGGTGGCACAGCGGTTAGGCGTCTGCCTTCAGCTCAGGGCGTGATCCCGGCGTTATGGGATCGAGCCCCACATCGGGCTCCTCCACTGAGCCTGCTTCTTCCTCTCCCACTCCCCCTGCTTGTGTTCCCTCTTTCGCTGGCTGTCTCTATCTCTGTCAAATAAATAAACAAAATCTTAAAAAAAAAAAAAAATCTTCCAAAGAAACCTCCCGGCCTACCTGACTTTTGCAGAATTTTATCAAACATTTAAGTAACAACACCAATTCTACACAATTCTCCTTCAAGAAAGAAAAGTGGGAATGCTTCCAAACTCATTTTATGAAACCAGCATTAACCTGATGCCAAGTCTAGAAAAAGCACAAAAAAAAACCCTACATACCATTATCCTTCATGCATATCGATGCAAACATCCTTCACAAAATGAAAGATAGTGGAATTTAGCAAATATAAAAAGAAGAATACACCAGGACCAAGTAGAGTTATCCCAGGAATACAAAACTGGTTCAATATTCAAGAATCAATCAATATAAGCTACCATATTATAGCTTAAAGAAGAAAAGCTACATGAAGTTAGTAGATGCATTTGGCAAAATATCCTTTCTGGTTAAGAAAAAAAAAAACTCAGCAAGTTAGAAATGAAAGGGAATTTGCTCAACCTGAAGGACAGCTACAAAAATCCTACCATTATCAACATAATTAATGGTAATACACTGAATACTTTCCCCCTAAAATCAGGAACAATGCAAGGACACACTCTCACCACTTCTATTCAGTATCATATTGGAAGACCTAGCCACGGCAGTAAGAAATGAGGATTTAAACACCATACAGATTAGAAAGGAACAAATGAAACTGTCCTTATTCACAGACATGATTAACCTACACAGAAAATCTAAAAACAAAAATAAAACTCCTAGAGCTAATAAATGAGTTCAGAAAGGTTATAGTAACAAAATCAATACACAAAAATCAATCAACTGTACTTCAATATACTAGAAATCTGAAGCTGAAATCTACAAAAACCAGTTTACAAAAGCTTTATTTTTTTAAAGATTTTATTTATTTATTTGACAGAGAGAGAGACAGCCAGCGAGAGAGGGAACACAAGCAGGGGGAGTGAGAGAGGAAGAAGCAGACTCCCAGTGGAAGAGCCTGATGTGGGGCTCGATCCCAGGGACCTGGGATCACACCCTGAGCCAAAGGCAGACGCTTAACGACTGAGCCACCCAGGCGCAACTACAAAAGCTTTAAAAACATAAAATAAGGGTGCCTAGGTGGCTCCACTGGTGAAGTGTCTGCCTTCAGCTCACGTCATGATCCCAGGGTCCCGGGATTGAGCCACACACTGGGCTCCTTGCTCAGTGGGGAACCTGCTTCTCGAACCTCTCCCTCAGCCTGCCACTTCCCCTGCTTCTGTGCATGCACTCTCTGTCAAATAAATAAATAAAATCTTTTTACAAAAACATAATAAAATATTTAGATATATATCTAACAAAAGGTATACAGAATATGTATGCTGAAAAGTTCAAAAGACTGGTTAAAGAAATCAAAGACCTAAATGAAACCATAGTCAGGGTTGGAAGAGTCAATATAGTAAAGATGTTAATACTTCCCAAATTGCTCTATACATTTGATGCAATTTCAATCAAAATCCCAGCAGGAGAGGTGCCTGGGTGGCTCAGTCGCTTAAGCATCTGGCTCTTGATCTTGGCTAAGGTCTTGATCTCAGGGTCATGAGTTCAAGCCCCACTTTGGGCTTCATGGCTCCACACTGGGTGTGGAGTCTACTTATAAAAAAAAAAGAAGAAGAAAAGAAAAAGAAAAGAAAGAGGGGAAAAAAATCCCAGCAGAATTTTTTAGATAAAAGTGATTCTAAAATTTATGTGAGAGGCACCTGGGTGGCTCAGTCAGTTAAGCATCAGCTTTCGGCTCAGGTCACAATCCCGGAGTCCTGGAATGGAGCCCCATGTTGGGCTCCCTGCTCATTGGAGAGTCTGCTTCTCCTTCTCCTTATCCCCCTCCCCCTGCTCATGCTCCCTCTCCCTCCCTCTCGCTCTCTTTCTGTCTTAAATAAAATAATTTTTAAGAAATAAAATAAAGTTTATTTGGAAAGACAAAATAATTGGAATATCTAAAACAATTCTGATGAAGAATAAAGTTGGACAAATCACATTACATGATTTTAAGACCTACTATAAAACTTAGAGTACCACAAGAAAGTATGATAGTGGCAAATCGACAGACATATAGACCTATGGAACAGAAGAGAATCCAGAGACAGACTCACATAAACATGGCCATCTGAACTTCTAAATTATTTTTAATTGTGGTAAATTGACATAACATAAAATTTAGCATTTTAACCATTTTTAAGTGCACAGCTGAGTAACATTAAGTACATTCACACTGTTGTGCAACCATCACCACCATCCATCCACAGATTGGACAATGCAAAACTTGCAAAACTTGAGCTCTATAACCATTAGGAACTAACTCCTCCTTCCAATCTCCATACCCCCCAGTGCTCAGCAATCAGTATTCTACTTTCTATCACTATGAAACTGACTGCTTCTAAGTACCACATATAAGTGGAGTCACACAGTATCTGTCCTTTGGGATGCGCTTATTTCAATAAGCTAATTTATTATGTCTTCAGTTCATCCACACTGCAGTAAGTATCAAAATTTCCTTCCTTTTTAAGGCTAATATTCCATTGTATATATACACCGAATTTTGTTTATCCATTTATCCATCAATGGAAACTTGGGCAGCATCTACTTTTTGACTTTTGGGAATAATGCTGTTATGAACATGGTGTACAAATATTTTTTCAAGACCCTGCGTTCAAATGGAAATTGAACCGAGATTGGAATTGTGATATCATATGGTAATTTTATTTTCAATTGTTTGAGGAAACACCATACTGTTTTCCATAACAGCTGCACTATTTTATATTCCCACCAACAGTGTACAATACAAGGGTTCCTATTCTCCACAACCTTACCAACACTTATTATTTTTAATGTTAGTCACTCTAATAGGTGGGAAATGGTATCTCATTGTGGTTTTAATTTATATTTCCCAAAATGTTAGTGATGTTGAACATCTTTTCATGTGCTTTTCGGCCATTTGTATTTCTTCTCCGAAGAAAGATCTATTCAAGTATTTTGCTCATTCTTTAATTGGGTTGTTTCCTTTTGTTGTTGAAATGTTAAAGTTCTCTATACATTCTGCATATTAATTCTTTATATATACCTCGATATGTGATTTGCAAATATTTTCTCATAATCTGTGGTTTGCTGTTTTACTTCTGATAGCGTCCTTCAATGCACAAAACGTTTTCATTTTGATGAAGTCCAACTTGTCTGTTTTTTCTTTGGTTGCCTGTGCCTTTGATGTCGTATCCAAAAATCACTGCCAAATCCAATGTCATGAAGCTTCCCCCTTTGTTTTCTTCTAAGAGCTTTATAGTTGTAGCTCTTACGTTTAAGGGTCCAACTTCATTCTTTTGCAATGTGGATATCCAAGTTTTCTCTGCACAATTTCTTGGAGAGACTGTCCTTTCCCCCACTGAATTGTGTTGGCCTTCTTGTCAAAAAATCATTCACTACATATGTGAGGGCTTATTTCTGTGCTCTCTATTCCATTAATCTCTATGTCTGTCTACACCAGTACCACACTGTTTTGGTTATTGTAAAACTGTAGTAAGTTTTGAAATGTGAGTCCTCCAACACTGTTCTTCTTTTTCAAGAATGCCTTGTAGAATCCCTTGAGATTCTACGTGAATTTTATGTGAGTTTTTCTATTTCTGCAAAAAACATCATTGGGATTGTGATAGAGACTGCACTGAATTTGTAAATCACTTTGGGTAGTGTTGACTTTTTAACAATATACAGACATATGAAGTGCTTATAAGGATGCAGAGTTAAGTTGAACTCATATATTTTTAATGGAAATACATAACAGCACAGCCACACTAGGTTTGACAGTTTCTGTTTTAAGATTTTTTTTTTATTCATTTATTTGAGAGAGAGAGAGAAGACATGAGCGGGGGCGGGGGACAGAGGTAGAGGGAGAAGCAGACTCCCCAATGAGCAGGAAGTCTGATGAGGTGCTTGATTCCAGGACCCCAGGATCATGACCTGAGCTGAAGGCTGACACTTAACAGACTGAGCCACCCAGGCACCCTGGTTTGACAGTTTCCTGTAAGATTAAACACACACTTACCAAATGGTCCTGTAATCCCACTTCCACATATTTACCCAGGAGACCTAAAATCTTACATTCATACAAAAACCTGTACTCAAATGTTTACAGTAGCTCTATCCATAATCACCAAAGCTGAAAACATCCAAGTCTCCTTCAATGAGTGACTGAATAAACAAATGGTGACATATCCATGCAATGAAATACTGTTTAGCTATTAAAAAAAAAAAAATGTACTTCTGATACATGCAACAACTTGAGTGAATCTCAAAGACATTACGCTAAGTGCAAAAAGTCATTATCCAAAGGTTACATACTGTAGGATTCCATTTCTAGGACATTCTAAAATTAAAGACAAAATAGTATGGAAAAACCGCCAAAAGTTGGAGGGGAACAGGATGGGGGGAGGGGTAGATTATAAAGGAGATAGCACAGGTGTTGAAACTGTATCTTAATCATAGTGGCAGTTATATGAATCTATGCATGTACTGCTAGTCACAAAAAATAGGCTATTTTATTGTAGAGTATTAAATAAAATTTTAAAATATTATAGAAGAAAAAAACATAGAAAATATCCATAATACACTATTAACTAAGTAAAGGGAGGGAAATAGTTTATAAAACATCACTGCAATCCAAATTCTATAAAAATATATTAAACAACTGGGCACCTGGGTGGCTCAGTTGGTTAAGCGTCTGCCTTCAGCTCAGGGCGTGTTCCCAGCGTTATGGGATCAAGCCCCACATCAGGCTCCTCCGCTATAAGCCTGCTTCTTCCTCTCCCACTCCCCCTGCTTGTGCTCCCTCTCTCACTGGCTGTCTCTATCTCTGTCGAATAAATAAATAAAATCTTTAAAATATATATATATATTAAACAATAGAAAAAAGCAAATAGAAATAGTTACACACCAAAATGCTAACAATGGCCATTTCTAGGTAACAAAATCATAGGTGTCTACTCTTTTCCTTAGTCTAGTTGATGTCCTACAATAAGGTAAATCACTTTTTAAATGGAAATTCACAAAGGCAGGAAACTATGTTTTTTAAAATCATTTAATCCTAATACCCATTTCAAGAAATAGTCAATTTTTTATCAAGGCACTATCCATGAGCATCCCTACAAAATTTGCAAAAATATTATCTGAATTACGTTATCTTTGCAAACTGACAGGACACACTGTAAAATTACATTTCCACAGAGGTAACATCAGAGTTCAATGCTTAAAATACTCTAATACACAGTATATAAAAACATCATTCAAAGTCAATAAAGAGGGTATAAAATTAGTGTTCTTACAATGCTTTTAAAATAAAGTAACCAAAAATAAAATCACTTAACAAAAGTTGTTAGTACACTATATTATTCAAAGCCAAAGTGACTATAAAACTAAACTCAGTGCAAAGGAAAGAAAGTCTGGGAAAGATCAGGCGCCAAGCCATGAAAACAGGTAACAAATGGATGAAACGCAATGCAGTGATAGTATTATTCCAAGTAAGAGAACCAACATCTGCCTAGGCATGAGAGTGGGTCTCCAAAAGATACAGACTTGTTGGAATTAAGAATTCCAAGTTCCAGGGTGGCTGGCGAGCTCAGTCAATGGAGCATGTGGCTCTTGATCTCAGGGCCCTCAGTTCAAGCCCCACATTGGATGTAAAGATTACTTAAAAAATAAAATCTTTAAAAAAGAAAGAGTTCCAAGTTCCAATTCTCTCTACTCATTTTATCCAAAAGTTCAACCAAACTGCCTACTTTATTATTATCTTAAGTATCTGACATCAACTGAGAATGTTTTAAGAACATAACTCAATCTTTAAGGACCTACATCCTGCAAGATATTTGGGGGACTATTTCAACATATATTACTCAATTTGTCACAGTTAAATCTCCCAATCACCGTGGGATACAACAGTTTCATTCTTCCTTCAGGATTCTGAGCTGGCTATAATTAAGTGAAATTTGGGAGCTACCTTCCCTATCCGATATTGCTCAAGATAACCCTAACCATCTATACACAAATTCCTGTTGCTACACAAAGTTGTCCATGTGAAAAGGAACTCAGCTATAAATCAATACAATTCTATAATATGGAGCATATACCCCACTAGTTTCTATTTGGAGCTCATATTTGAAACTACTGTTCTCTGTTGAATACAGAAGGCACATATATCCAGACTAGAAGTCACACAGACCTTTCATCATTCCTCATATAGCCTACATTTTAAGTCAGTCCAAGTCAAATTCCATCCAAATATGATGAAAATCCGTCTAGCTGTTTTTGCATACTACAGTAACAGGCCAACAGAAACTTCCCCGGATATCCACCCTGCTGCTTCCGCACATTACTGGGGTTTTGCTCAAGGCCACTTCAGAGAAATCCTCCCAGACCACCTCACAGCACAAATGTGCCCATTACCATCTCGTACCAGCTCTAATTTCTTCCAGTATTTATCACCACTTGCTATAGTGTGTGTGAAATACATCTCTTCCCACTGAACCATAAGCTCCAGCAAAGCAAGGACTTTGTTAACTAGTGTACACCTGTGCTTAACACACAATATATGTTTTTGAATAAATGAGTCATTTTCTATGGTTCTGAAGAACTTTTTAATATATTAAAACTAAACTATAAGGTGATAAAATACAATTTTCTCATAGTTTTGTTTGTTAACACCACATGAAACAAAGACAGTTCAGGCATGAAACTAGTTGATCTGGTACAGATAACCCCAGTCATCTCTACCCTTCATAGCCCCATTTTCCCCTACCTTACTCCTGCCCCCAGTATAAGGTCACTGTCCTTGGCTGTAGGGGTATTTTGGTGAACAAGTATCAGAGCACTTAGCTGGTTCAAAAATCAACCAAAACTGAATTACAACAAAAAGAGAAACCAACAGAAATTTGGTCCTTGATACATCCCTGCTGCTTACAAGCATATTTCATTATATAGTCACTAAATACAATTTAAAACACAATGAGGTAGATTTTAATAGCAGACAAACTAACTTGGAGGGTTTTTCTTACCCAAAAAATTAAGGCTAAATAGAATACTATTCAATTCAAATGAAACCTGTCTCTCATTTATCCCAGGCTTATCAAACTTACTCATGAAGGTTTGAACCTCTAAACCTAGGTACACATTAGAATCACCTGGCATTCTGTTTAAAGGGAAAAAAAAAAAAGTATGCCTGGGCTCCAGTCCAGACCACTTAAGTCAGAATTCTGGGACTCAAGGGGCGCCTGGGTGCTGTCAGTTAAGCATTTGACTCTTGATTTTGGCTCAGGTCATGACCTCAGGGTCGTGAGATAGATAGAGCCCAATATGGGGCTCCTTGCTCAGCATGGAGTCGGCTTGAGATTCTCTCCATCTACCTCAACTCTTCCTCCTCCCCCACGTGTGTGTAGGTGGTCTCTCTCTTTCAAATAAATAAAATCAAAAAAAAAAAAAAAAAAAAAACTGGGACCCAAGCAGAATATTTTTTTAAAGTTCCCCTGATGATTCTAATGAGCAACCAAGGCTGAGAACCCACTGCCCTATGCAGTCTTACTTCTCTCCTACTTCATAAATCAAAGTACAGAAATCATGAATTTAAATCTTAACTTAAATTCTTGGCACCCACAATAAATCTCAAAGAAAACATTCCTATCTGCCCCATTCTAACACTTCTATCATTTCCCCTAAAGAGTAAGCATAATATACATCCCTGATTTAAATACTCAAATGAGATCAAAATTACTTCCTTTCAGGAGCACCATCCTTGTCACAGCCATTACTTTATTCTTTTTGTTATCTGTCCCTCTACTATCTCCTTTTTTATACCCAAGGAGTTTGTCTTTTTTTTTTTTTAAAGATTTTATTAATTTACTTGACAGAGAGCAAGCACAAGTGGAGGAAGGGGTTAGAGGGAGAGGGAGAAGCAGACTCCCCACTGAGCAGGGAGCCCAACTCGGGACTTGAACCCAGATGCCAGGACCCTGGGATCATGACCCGAGCCAAAGACAGACACTTAATTGGAGCCACCCAAGCACCCCCCAAGGAGTTTGTCTTAACTTTTTTGTTCCCTTCACATTTGAGGTGCTACAGTTTACAAAAACATTTCTACATTATCAGATGATAAAGTAATCTGGGCAAAAATTACCAGTCAGGAGAGCATTCAACTCTTTTTTCCTTTTTTTTTTTTTTTTAAGATTTTATTTATTCATCTGAGAGAGAGAAAGCACAAACCAGGGAAAGAGGCAGAGGAAGAGGGAAAAGCAGACTCCCTGCTCAGCAGGAAGCCTGACTCAGGGCTGGATCCCAGAACCCAGGGATCATGACCTGAGCCGAAGGCAGATGCTTAACCAACTGAGCCACCCAGGCGCCCCAGAGCATTCATCTCTTGACCTCAGGGTCGTGAGTTCAAACCCCACACTGGACACGGAGCCTACTTTACAAAAAAAAAAAAAAATGTAAAATAAATAAGTAAATAAAAATAAGTAACTTAAAAAAAAAAAGAATTACCACCCCATTTTCAAGATACTAACTCTGAGAAGTTATCTTGACAAAGGCATAAGGCCATGGGCAGTACCTCCTGCCCACTCCCCACTGTTCTTACAAACTGTATTAAAGAAATCTGTTCTTGTTTATAGTCTACCTGTAGTTACAGCCAACACTGCTAAAGACAAAGTACCCAATTTTCAACAACTTAAGTATGGTTACAACTACAAATTGCCAGTTAAACAACAAAGTTATACTGGGTGCACGTTTACTTCTGCTCCCTCCCAAGTCTCACTAAAAAGACAGTAAAGAAATAAAGAGGGCATTAAACAAAGACAAAAAGAACAAGTTAGAAGATAAAAAGTTTTTTGAAGTTGGAGGGCAGATGGAAGAGCCTTAATAGACTCATTTGCCCTGGAAAAATCTAAAAGCTGAATCAGCAGGGAGGAAAGGCCAAAGTATCTGTGTTGTAGTGGGTTTTTTAAAGATATATTTATTTATTTTAGAGATAGAGTGAGAGAATGCACGTGGGTGTGCAAGTGGGGGGACGGGCTGAGGGAGAGAATTCTCAAGCACACCCCCCACTCAGCGCGGAGCCTGCCATGGGGCTCTCAATCTCACAACCCATGAGATCATAACCTGAGCCGAAATCAAGAGTTGGACGCTCAACCGACTGAGCCACCTAGGCATCCCTGTGTTGTATTATTTTTCAAATTATGTAGTAGAAGTCTAAAATAAAAATTACTTCAAAGTAGCAGCCTTTCACAGTGTTTTTTCAACTGAAACTAAAAACATAGCTCCTGTAATAAGAGGTCCCTAAATTTTTTACCTTAAACTAGGAGTTCTTACACTGAAAAATATGGTAGCCATAGGTCAGAGACCAAATCCAAGATCATCAGGCTATCTCATCACTCCCATCCTTGTGCTCTGCACTCTAATACCAGCGTGCTTGTAACAAATGCTTCCATGACTCTCCTCCTGCTCATGCTGTTCCCTCTACCTGGCTAACTCCTTTCAAGAGCCAAGGTGTCAGCTCTTCTAAAAGTTTTCCAAATTGGGAGGCAGGGGTGATTTTAAATTCATCTTATTATCCCCATATGGCAGACAAACACCTGCTGAGTTGAACTATATAATTAAGAACACCAATCCAAAAGTAACACTTATTGCGTGCCTATGGTGGATTAAGCAGGACCTAACGTGTTATCAGTTTATTTAACCTTTTCAATAACCGAATGAGTGAGGTGTGCAGAGAGAGGTTAAGCATCTTGCCTAAGGGCACAGATAATAAGTAGCGAATCATGGACTGAAATGCAGTCTGGCTCCAGAACAAATATCCTTAACCACTAGGCTCAGCTTTCTCTCTAACTGCCAATGTCTTCCTATCTGTGTTCCCAAACCCTCAGACTTCAACTCTGAATTCCTAAAACCTTCTGGACATCTCTACTTGAATATCCTTCAAGAGCCTTAAAATTAACACAACCAATGTCACTATCTCCCTCTTGCTTCCCAACCGTCTCCAACAAAAACCACTCACCGCACTGTCTGGTATTACTTATTTCAGTTAATAAATACCATTCACCCTGTTACCCAAAGTAGGAACCCATACATGAGTACTTTCCACCTTATCCATCTCTCTCACACCCACATTCACCAAAAATTATCATTCCTACCTTTCAAACTAACTTATACAAAGCTCTCATCACTTCTCACACCTGGGCATTAATTTCAAACATCTCTAAAAACAAATCTGAATATGTAATAACCTACAGTAGCTCCCTACCACTGACATCAAGGCAAAAAAAAAATTTTTTTTTTAGATTTTATTTATTTATTTGACAGAGAGAGAGAGGGAGCACGAGCGCACAAGCAGGGGGAACAGCAGAGGGAGAGGGAGCAGCAGACCACCCAAAGAGCAGGGAGCCCGTTGCAGGGCTTGATCCCAGGACCCTGGGATCATGACCTCAGGTGAAGGCAGACGCTTAACAAACTGAGCCACCCAGGCACCCCTTAAGTGAGATTAAGGTCATATTATGACCTTGTCTTTGCTTATCTCTCAGCTTCAACTCTAAACATCCCCTCACACATTCTAAACTCCAACTGGTTTCCTTCATAAACTTCTTGAATTCACCATGTTCTGAAAGACCAAAATGTCTCCATATAAGCAAGTACCCTAGCTTAAGATGATGATCCCTATAACATTCCCTCTCACTATCTCATCTTCCAAAATGAATCATAAAAGCAACCTCCTTTGAGAATCTTTTGTTTCCTCAGGTTGAAGAAACTACCTCCTCTGTACTCACACAGCATTCTGCATGTCTATATTATAGTACTTATAATAACATTACACTAAAACGATTTACCTAAACACACCAGCAAACTTCCATTCAAAGGCCAAAATGTTGCCTTAATTATTTTGTGCCCCCAGGTCATCTAGCATGTGTTCAACAAATGTATAAATAAATATGAATCAACTAGCTCTTCATACTACCTTCCTCTTTTAACAATTTCAAGTCCAAAATCAATTAACTTACATAGTTTATATTTCTCCTATAATACAAAAGTTATTATGATTATGTCCATTAGATTTCACCCAGTCACATTACCACATACATGGAAAACTGGAAGAATACTGCCATTTCAACAAAATGTCTATGGCAAAAATGTTTACTATATTTAAATAGCCACTGCTACCAAAAGAATAAAAACGCAATAAAAAACACTTATAGAGTACATATATATACAACCACCTTATGGGGTAGACACTACTTTTATCCTCTTTTTATGAAATGAACTTTGAGATCAAATAGAACCAAGATTTAAGCCCAAACTGGCTCCAGAAGCTGATCTCTTATAGTGACTCTCAGTAAGTTTAAAACTACTACGGGGCGCCTGGGTGGCACAGCGGTTAAGTGTCTGCCTTCGACTCAGGGCATGATCCCGGCGTTATGGGATCGAGCCCCAACATCAGGTTCTTCCACTATGAGCCTGCTTCTCCCTCTCCCACTCCCCCTGCTTGTGTTCCCTCTCTCGCTGGCTGTCTCTATGTCTGTCGAATAAATAAATAAAATCTTTAAAAAAAAAAAAAGCTACTAAAAGACTATGACAAATTCTTGCTAGAGCAAAAACATCTTTGAACACGTAATAAGTAGGAAAACTTCGAACGTAAATGTAAATAAAGTTGGATAAATTTGGAGGCTCTTAAAAACGGAGCAAAATATTTTTTTAAATTTTAATATAAATTCACTCTAATTGTGGGAAAATGTTTTGCTAATAGAACAGCAAATTGGGGCACCTGGCTGGCTCGGTTGGTACAGCATGCGCTCTTGATCTGAGGTTTGTGAGTTCAAGCCCCAAGCTGGGTAGAGATTACTTAAAAATAAAATCTTATGGGCACCTGGGTTTTTAAGCATTCGACTCTTGATTTCAGCTCAGGTCGTGATCTCAGGGTCATGAGACTGAGCCAGGTTCCATGCTCCGTGCACAGTCTGTTTAAGACTCTCTCTCCCTTTCCCTCTGCCCCTTCGCACCCACTTCAAGTAAATAAATAAATCTTAAAATATAATTAAAAAAATAAAATCTTAAAAAATAAATAAAACAGCAAATCTTTGACATAAGGCAGGTCATCACATAGCATTACTAAAGTGAGTCAACTGCAACATAAAGTTTGTACTCAGCCCACAAAGAGATCTGCCCAATTAAGTTTTTTATAAAGAACTCATATGCAGGGGCGCCTGGGTGGCTCAGCTGGTTAAACATCTGCCTTTGGCTCAGGTCATAATCCCAGAGTCCTGGGATGGAGCCCCACATCCGGCTCCCCAGCAGGGAGCCTGCTTCTACCTCTCCCTCTGCCTGCCATTCCCCCCACTTGTGCACGTGCCCTCTCCCTCTCTGTCAAATAAGTAAATAAAATCTTATTAAAAAAAAAAAGAACTCAGATGCATTCAGAAGACAACTATCTTCTAGGGCTACTGAAATCTCCACTGTGTTTATTATCTTCATAAAAGAATAACTTAGACTAGGAAGGGTGCCTGAACCAAGGTAAGTCAGGAAATAGGAAGTGGTCTGAATCATTTACAATTTCCAAAACTGAGACCTACAGGAAGATCTTACATTTTATCCAAATTAATGCAAGCCTAATTCGGAAGTAGTAAAAAAAATATCTTCCACCTTTAACAAAGTGATAATAACTATGAGTTTTATCCCAAAAATATATTTCTTGAGAAACACACAGGCTAACCTAACTAGTTTCCTATGCTCCAAGACTTCTTGGAGAAGGTAGCTCTGGGCTTTAAGTCTGAACAATAAGCTCATATCAAACAAAAAATAAAGAAGTGAAAATTCACTCAATCTGAACTCCATTGCAACTGGAGTAGAGCACAGCGATCTTTTTCTCACTTACGACCACCGTCCAAATTTCTCAAATCAAATCAAAGTCAAAGGGAAATATTCACAAAGAAATGTGAAATTAGGGGGGCGCCTGGGTGGCACAGCGGTTAAGCGTCTGCCTTCGGCTCAGGGCGTGATCCCGGTGTTACGGGATCGAGCCCCACATCAGGCTCCTCCACTATGAGCCTGCTTCTTCCTCTCCCACTCCCCCTGCTTGTGTTCCCTCTCTCGCTGGCTGTCTCTATCTCTGTNTCTCTATCTCTGTCAAATAAATAAATAAAATCTTTAAAAAAAAAAAAAAAGAAAAGAAATGTGAAATTAGGGGCACCTGGGTGGCACAGCGGTTAAGCGTCTGCCTTCGGCTCAGGGCATGATCCCGGCGATATGGGATCGAGCCCCACATCAGGCTCCTCTGCTATGAGCCTGCTTCTTCCTCTCCCACTCCCCCTGCTTGTGTTCCCTCTCGCTGGCTGTCTCTATCTCTGTCAAATAAATAAATAAAATCTTTAAAAAAAAAAAAAAAGAAATGTGAAATTAGATTATTTGTCTAAAAACACTGAGCAGCTTTGCCGTTTCCTCAAGGTGACAGAAATCTGCAACCCACTTCAAAACTGAAGAGACATGATTTCCTTTTACACATATGCTACAACATTAATGATTAATACCCACACACATACATCTTCAGTTACTTATGTACATATACTACATGAACAATCTGTGTGTACACAGAACTAGTAATACAAGTCTTAACTTCATTCTGACATTCAGCCACACCAATACACTGAAAGACATTTATCCAAACAGATAATATTTGTCACCAACATTCACATTTCCACGTACATTTCAATGATATCTATCTGTCCTCTGTATATAAACACTAAATCAGTGAATATTTAAAGTAATAGTGAGGAGCATGGCAATAGCAAGCACCCCTGAGGCTTAAGAGAATTAACATTCACTGTGTACATATGCTGACCAGTGTTAGGCACTTTAAACATGCTTACCACTTAATCTACACAACCATCCTATTAAATGTTAATCTTAATTTCCTGAAGCTGAAGTTCAAGAACTTTAGAGACTGAGTTAGTGAGATAAAATTCAATATTCAGGAATACCTAAAATATAAACACCCATTCTCTTTCCACATGCCCTCAAAAAAGTTTCTTAAAAAAGCAAACAATATAAAATGTACTCATTTAAGGGAGGAGGGCACTATTTCAGAAATCAAGAGAAAACACCACCAGTAGTTAAATAAGAAAATACTGAATAGGTGCACATGGCTGGCTCAGTCAATAGAGCATCCTGGGATCGAGCCCCGAATCGGGCTCCCTGCTCTGCTGGGAGCCTGCCTCTTCCTCTCCCACTCCCCCTGCTTGTGTTCCCTCTTTCGCTGGCTGTCTCTCTGTCAAATAAATAAATAAATAAATAATCTTAAAAAAAAAATGTTGAGTAATGTAGTCAAGGTTAGTTAAATTGGGAGGTGAGGGAATGCAGAAATTGGAATCTTAACCTAAGCCAACTGTCTCCAAAACCGGGCTCCTTCCTATTATGCTAAATTGCAGGAACAAACTATAGCTAACGAAAGGAACATTCTCAGTAATATAAACAATATGGTCAAGTGGTATATGTACAGCTTTTTTGGTTTTTAAAATCCAAACTGCACAAATTATGCTATGAAAAGATGTTCAGTATCATAGGTCATTGGGGAATTGCAAATTAAAACAATGAGATACCACTACACACCTATTAGAATGGCCACAATCCAAAACCAAAAAACATCAAATGCTGAGAAGGATGTGGAGCAACAGGAACTCTCAATCACTACCACTGGGAAAACAAGATAGCACAGCTGCTTTGGAAAATAGCTTGGCAGTTTTGTACAAAACTAAACATAACCCTAACACACAATCTGACGTTTGTGCTCCTTGCTACTTATCCAAATGATCTAAAAACTTAAGTCCACACAAAAACCTGCACACAAATATTTATAGCAGCTTTATTCCCAACTGCTGAAACCTGGAGGCAACCAAGATGTCCTTCAGTAGGTGAATGGGTAAATGAACTGTGGTCCATCCAGACAATGGAATATTATTCAGTGCTAAAAAGCAAATGAGCTACCAAGCCATGAAAAGACATGGAAAACTTAAATGCATATTTCTTTTTTTTTTTTTTCAAGGAGGAGCCTAATGTGGGGCCCACCCCAGAACGCTGGGATCACGCCCTGAGCCGAAGGCAGACGCTTAAGGACTGTGCCACCCAGGCACCCCTAAATGCATATTTCTAACTGAAAGAAGCCAAACTGAAAAGACTGTGTAATTCCAACTGTATGACATTCCAGAAAAGGCAAAACTATAGAGACAGTCAAAAGATCAGGGAGTGGCAGGGGATAGGAGAGAGGGACAGGTGAACAGGCAGAACAGAGAGGATTTTTATGAAAGTGAAACTATTCTGTATGATATACCCATTTTTCAGAACCCACAGAAGATACAACACCAAAAGTGAACACTAATGTCCACTATGGACTTGGGTGATGATGATGTGTTAATGCAGGACCGTTGATTGTAACAAACACATTGATAGTGAAGAGAGGTTTTGTGTGCACAGGAGTAGAAGGTATCTAGGAACTCTGGACTTTCTGCTCAATTTTACTATGAACCTGAAACTACTCTAAAAAATAAAATTTTAGAAAAGAAAGGAGAAAAAAATGGTGTTTATTACCAGTTAACATGTAAGGAAGCATCCATTTAATATACTCATTAACCTACACACACAATTCAAAAATATTTATTAATATTTTGTACTGGGCATCCTAAGGAGGAGATAAAAACAAGAGAACAGGTTCCTTCCCACAAGGAGTTTTAATATAATTAAATAGACATCATATATTCACAAAAAGCTAAATAAAATGGAATTTAAATAGTTCAAAACAGAAAACATACCGCAAACAGTAAGTTGCCAAATTACTAAAATAGACATTAAGAGGACAACATGTGCATAAGGGTTCAGTGAATCACTTCAGATTAAAAGTATCAGGAAGTTAAGATCTGCTCTAGGTCCTGAAAAATGGCTAAGATATGTCTGGAGGGAACTGGTGTGTTCCAAGAAAAAGCAAAACTACCGAGTTAGGAAAGGAAATCAAATGAACCAGTTCACAAAACTAAATAGGGAGATAAGACTACAGAGACTGGTAGAAACCAAATCACAGAAGTCAAAGAATGCCAGGCCAAGGAATCAGCCTAGATACTCCGAATTCTTAACTCTTAAACGCTAAAAGGGAGCAAATACTTGCCTAACCTATGTTATTCTAATAGCTCTTAACCTGGTGAAAGTTTATTTATAAACATTTTATGTCAGATACAGATATATACTAGCAGACATAGTCAAAAATTCACCACCTTTGCTACCCAACTGAATATATATACACCCAAGTCCTGCTCCCACCCTTCAATTTCCAATCTACTCTAATAACCTTATAACCTGAACCTATTCAGAATACACACAACTCTACCACCCAATAAAACTGTATATGGTTACACCACTCTTTCCCTTCACACAAAAATGTCTTTCCTCTGGGATATAAAAGAAAGTGCTCCTTGCCCCTTAACTGCAAAGAGGGGTCATCTTAGGACCATGGTCACTACTGGCACCTTCTCCTCGTTCTATTTATAGGACTGTCACCCTCTATTAATCATTAAAAGCAAACCTCCTAAATAAATATGTAAAACACATACATATTCCAGGCAAGACAAAAAATGCAGCATTCCCTCCTCAATCACCTGAAAAGATGACACACATAAGACTCTATACAACCTCTGGTAATTATCATCAATAACTGCAATTCTCATTAAATGAAAACATTTCAGATTTTGCCCATTGCTACTTTCAAACCTTTTCTGTAATCCTTCTGTTTACCATAAACTTTTCCACAGATTTTAAATCATATACTCAAACTTCAATGCATGGGCATCTGCAACTGTATCCAATCCCACACTTTCCTAATTAACAAATTTCCCAACACATCCCAGCTAAGTTATCCCACATCAGTGATGTTATAGGCATGTACCCTTAATCTTCTGTTAAAATCCTAAAACCCTCCCCTTTAAAAATCTACCACTATAGTGACTAGTTTCTTCCCTTTCATAACAGACACATTCATACACGTCCAATTTCCTCAACCATTTATAACAAACTCTAATACACATTTTTTCAAACATAGGCTCCAAGCATAAAAACACCCCAGTAGACTCCTTTCTATCAAAACCATTTTAAAACTTCCATTAATATGGCTTTTTATAAAAAATTCAAATACATATACTATGATACCAATTGGTCAAAGTTTAAAATCACGAAAGACAGTATTAGATATTGTTTAAAGATACAAGCATATACTGAAAAACACAAAAATGTGCGAAAACAATAAAACCAAATTAAAGAGAATGTTCATGGGGGGAGGACTGGAGGAACACAATCCAAGAGACAGGAGGCTTCAACTTTCCAATGTTTTATTTCATGAACAGAATCAGACATACGTGGTTGTTCATCTTATTCTTTATACCTTTCTGTATTTGAAATATTTTAAGTGAGTTTAAGAGGAAAGATATCCAATTACTAATTAGTATCTCCCTCTCATACATAGTGACAAGTTGATACGGCAAAATCGCAGTTCCTACTCATTGTTACATCTGGGACACCCCTCCTGTCCTTTACCTAAACCAAGAAAAGAAAAATTACAAGCCTACAGTCCAAAACTTACTCTTAGACATACCTTAGATATAATCCAGGTTTATATTCCATAGCTATATACAATCCATTTCTTTCACAGCTCTCACATCGATAAAAGTTAAATCTCTCATCCTTCTATCCATACATTGCTATTAACTCTTACTGCCTTGTTACACAGTAAACTAAAATAACGACCTTTCCTTATTTGTTTGTTAAAATATAAGTGAATTGTTAAGCCACATAACTAATTTACTTGGCTGAATGCAGTCATATACACCTCTGAGCACGAATCTAACTCACTCATATACTAACTTTTCAATCTCAATTTATAACATCTATATTAAACCACACATCATTTAACCCCAAATGAAATGTCATCTCAGCCAAACACAACTTAGCCAGGGCAATTCCAAAACACTCCACTCCAGTACACAGAGAGTTCACCTAATGCATAAAGTCCCGTCCCTGGAACAACGTTTACACCACCCAGAAGTGTTCTCCTCCACTGGCGAGACTCAGACATACCTCTGAATGCTAACTTTCGGCCCGTTGTGGTAAAACAAGGAGAGAGGGCCTGAAGTTTCACCTCATCACGAACCCAAAGGAATCTGTATTTCATACACCGCAGGTCCTGAGTTTCTCATCACTAGGGGGTAGAAGTTGGAAGCCCCGAGCTAGGGGACAAGGTCTAGTCTTCCATGGCGTCCGCCAGAGTCCTAAAGTCGTCGACGGAACAGTTCAGGCAGCCGGCCCGCCTACTTCCCTCCCCACCCCCACTCCAGGCGCACCCCCCCCCACCCCCGGCGCGAAGCCCGCTGTACATCCCCGCACCTGCGGGTCCTACGAACAGCCGAGTATCCGCTTCTCTCCACCAGAGGGAAGGGCTTAGATGCCGGCTCCGACACTCGCCTCCGGCCACCAGGCTCTCACGTCGGGACCAACCGGGCGACCCGTTCGCTCTCTGATCTAGCAGAAGGCAGCAGCGACACCTTCTCCAGAACCGACCCGGGGGCCTGGCCTTCTCAGGTACCGAGCTCCGAGGCCTCCTCACCTCTCCCAGAGGACCACCTACACCGGACGCTCAAGGCCCAAAAGGCAACTCCCACCACTCCCCGACCCGGCAGTCTTTTCTTTCCAGCTGCCGCCGCTGAAAAAGCGAAGCCCCACGGTCCTCCTCCACCAGCTTCCGGGCCTCGGTTCACAGTCAGGCCTGAGCCCCCAGCCCTGCCCTCGGCCACCCCATTCCCGTCACGCCGCTTCCCCTCCGCCGAAGACCGAGCCCCGGGGCTGGGCGGCTTCCTTCCCCGGCATCCAGCGGGCCCTGCTCCTCCCGCGGCGGGCCCGGCCCCCGCCCGGCGTGCCGCACACTCACCGCTGAGCGCTGAGGCCTGCAGGGTGGCCCCCGAGGTGCCGTCGATGACTTTGATGGTCCCGCGACTGGTGACGGCTAGGATGGCGTTGAGCGCCGGGTGGTAGGAGAGGCTGTGCAGCCCGTCGGCGTCGCAGCGCATGCAGCCGTCTCGCAGCACCAGCCACTCCGAGACCCCGGCCGCTCCCGCCCCCGCCGCCGAGGAGCAGCCCGGGCCCGAGGCCGCCGCAGCCGCAGCCGCCATCTTCCGGCCTGCGCTCAGCACAATCACACTGGGAAGCGGCTCAGTGACAGTCCCGGGAGGTGCAGCACCACCGCCAGTCACCATCCGGGGCCAGGGGGCAAGCGGAGCGCGTTAGCCGGAAGTGAAGTCAGGCGCCGGCACGCACGCGGGACGTCGGCCGCGCGCCCGGAGGGGCCAAGCTCGAAGGGAGGTTGGCGGGGGAGGGGGAGAGGGAGCGAAAGAGGCGGGACCCAGGGAGGGGGCGGGCAGCGGGCGGCTGGAGCATGCGCGGAAGGGCTCGTGCGTGCCACGCGCCCCTTGTCTGGCCAGCACCGCGTCCGCACCGTCCCGGTTTTTTTTTTTTTCTCCCGAGCCTGGGGAGTGGCCGCTGCCTGGGCCCCGCCCCGCTCCCTAGCTCGGGCCGTGGGGGTTTGGTTCCGTGTGTTTCCGCTAGGCGGGGACCCTGGCCGGCGAGACCTGAGTCGCGCTGAGGCCCTTTGCGGCGGTTCCATCTTCGCCTGGACGGTTCCTTGCAGGCGGTGCGCAGCTGTTGGGTTGTGGCCGGAAGAAGACCCCAGGATTTGGGCCGTGGCTCTAGTCTACAAGTAAGCAGTCTGAAAAATCTCTGGTCTGGATTGGGAGAAACCAAACGACCTCAGTACCCCGTGCCTGCTGCACGCCACCATTCCCAGATCTTTTTGTTGAACAGAAGTGCCAGATAGGTGCTGGAAGTATATTATTTAGTTTGGTGTCTTTAACCACATCCCAGACAACTCAAGTTATGTGAATTGTTAATAGATGTGTGGGGGTGTTGTGGGGCCAGAAAGAACTGTAGTCGAGTAAACTTCCTAATCATATTTTTAAAAATAATTATTAGGGGCGCCTGGGTGGCTCAGTCCGTTAAGCGTCTGCCTTCCACTCAGGTCATGCTCCCAGGATGGGGATCACCCACATGGGGCACCTTGCTCAGTTGGGAGCTTCTTCTTTACCCTCTGCCTGCCACTCCCGCTATTTGTGCTCTCTCCCTGTCAAGAGAATAAAATCTTTAAAAATAGTTTTTAAAAATTAAAAATAAAAATAATTATTAGATTCACACTTGCAAATACAGTACAGACCTCTGTGGTCTGCCTCCCCAAAAACCATAATCCCTATCTAACTCTCAAACACAGGACTGGGACACCTGTGGGGCACAGGGGGTTAAGCCTCTGCCTTCAGCTCAGGTCATTATCCCGAGGTCCTGGAATCAAGTCCCCCATGGGGAAATCCTTGCTCAGCGGGGAGCCTGCTCCTCCCTCTGCCTGCCACTCCCCCTGCTTGTGCTCTCTCTCTCTGACAAATAAATAAATAAAATATTATTTAAAAAATTAATTCTCTTAAAAAAAAACAATAAAATACTGGACTTGGGGCACCTGGGTGGCTCAGGTCATGATACCCGGGTCCTGGGATGGAGTCCCACATCAGGCTCCCTGCTCCGTGGGGAGCCTAATTCTCCCTCTCCCTCTGCCTGCCACACACCCTGCTTGTGCTCTCTCTGTCAAATAAATAAATAAAATCTTAAAAAAAAAAAAAAAAACCACTGGACAAACTCAAATTTAGGGAATTCTATAAAATACCTGACCAGTACTCCTCAAGGTAGAACAGAGGGGTCCAATTTACCCAGTTTCCCCAACAGTTATGTTACGTAAGTTTAGTACAATATCAAAAGCAGGGATTTGACATTTAAATGTTGTGTGTATAATTCTGTCATTTTATCATGTGTAGATTGCCACACCACAATCAGCATACAGAACTGTATGTTCTTGGGATCATTCCATTATCTTGGAAAGCCTAAATTCTTCCTTAAAACCTAAAGTGCTATTGAGAGGATTAAGAGTCATGTAAAATGTGTAGAATAGCATCTGACATGAAGTAGGTGCTCAAGAAAAGTTATGAAAGTTAATTGTCTTCCCACCTTCCTGCATACTTCCTTTAGGAATCCTCATAGATTATCCCAACTACATCTTAAGCCTGTTTATTTGTATGCAAAGTTGTATTTATATAATCTATCCATTCCATTTTGGAATGGCAAATACGCCATTTTTATCAGATGTTGGGCAGCAACATATAATAAAGTGGAAAAATACCCAAGTATTAAAGTCTAAATGAATATCTGATTTTGAGTCACTGCAGCTTCCTTTACCAGCTCTATCTGTGAACCTGGACAAGTCACTTAAACATTCTGTCAATTGGAAATGATAAAATTATTTGCCCTATTTAGGTTTGTTACAAGACGTGTAAATTGTAAAACTTACCAAAGTACTCATCAACTGTACAAATGGAAACATAGAGGTTAAGTCTTGTCCAGGGTCTCCCAGCTTATGAGGAGGGATGAACAGCAAGCTAGAGTTTGAGCTCAGGCAGCTTGACTCCAGAACCCAGACTCCTAACTTAACCTCCTGTTCAAAACTTCAATGCCTTGAGGGGCGTCTGGGTGGTTTAGTCGTTAAGCGTCTGCCTTCGGCTCAGGGGGCTCAGGGGGCTCAGGGCGTGATCCTGGCGTTCTGGGATCGAGCCCCACTGGGAGCCTGCTTCTCTTCCTCTCCCACTCCCCCCTGCTTGTGTTCCTCTCTCTCTGGCTGTCTCTCTCTGTGAAATAAATAAATGAAATCCTAAAAAAAAAAAAAAAAAAAAAAACTTCAGTGCCTTGAGGTAAGTAAAGTATGCAAATAATCAAATCTAAATGTAACTGGGGGTGTCATTTGCAAAGTGTTTTATATCTCAGGAGACAAGCAGAAACTAAAAACTGCCATTTCAAAGTTGTTTTCTGTCAAGACTCATTTGAGCCAAATTTTTTCATTCATCTGAAAGGGTAGCTGAATAGGCCTTGAATGCAAATCGAGCCCCCCATCTTATTGATAGGGAAAACGAACTAATAACCTGAACACTAAATTTAAACTTAGTGTACTTCAATGTTATACTGTATCGAAAAGAATTGAGGCAGAGTTTTATCTGCTAGCCTGTGTTACATTTTTTTGATTAGGAAAAAAATACTTCTTTTCTATGAATTTAGACTGCTTTCACCTGTAAACCAGCATTTTCCAAAGCTACCCAGAAGATGTTCCGAAATAAAACACTACCATAATCAAAGAAATTTAGGAAACAACTCCCCCTGTATTTCTCCTCTTGGGAGATTTGTAATACACATTAGCATACCAAAAGCGCCGAGACCTCCTATGATAAAGACTCCTATTTAACCAACATTTCACGAACTCTTATGACCACAGATTCCTGCAAAACAAGGGTTTCAAAGAGCACTCTGTAGTTTAACTTTTTGCTTATTTTTGTGAATATGTATTTTTGTTTGAGCACTTACTGAGACCTCAAATACTGCAGTTAAGTGCTTCAGGACCCAGGTTAAGATTCCTTAAATTGAAGTTATCATTAAAATGAAATTGGAATTGGACAAGGCTTAGTGATGTTCAGTATCAACTGCATTGATTTCTTTCTGCATGTGGAATTGAGAACAAATACTTCTAACTTTGAAAATACCCTGATTTTCATGTCTAGTCTATTTTGAAGTGATGGACTTTTGAGGGTCTCCACCCAGACCATTTTGGGCATAGGCAGTGATTGCCTAAAGAAAGTAGAAATTCCCAATGACAATCATTTTGAAAGAGGAATTTGTTGGAATCAGAAATGTGGACTTAGAAAGGGGGCCAGACACAGAAAAAGCATTTGACAAAACCCCACATCTATTCAAAGGAAAAAACAAAACAAAACTCTCAGCCACCTAAAAATAAAGGGAAGTTTCCTCAACTTGGTAAAATGCAGCTACCAAAACAAAGCAAAACAAAAACAAAAACCTACAGGTAACAGCATACTTAACAGTGAATGCTTTCCCTCTAAAATCAGGGACAAGTCAAGGACATCTACTCTCACTACTCCTTTTCAAAGCAATGCTAGAAGTTCCGGAACTTAATGGAAGTCACTGCAACAAGGCAAGAAAAAGAAATAAGCACAGAGAGAGAGCAGTTTCTCAGACCCAGCCCTCTTTCCCTTACACAGCCATTGGTGGTTGGGGCCAGTCTTAAGCAAGAAGAGTAGAAGCTGAGGCCTGGAAGGGGCCGCCTAGCCCACAACTGCAGGTGGTGACGGGCTGAGCAGAAGCCTGAGTCTGCAGCTGCACAGGAGCAGAGGGAGAGGCAAAACGAGTCTAGAGCTTACAGAATAAACACTCCCTTAAAGATTCCCTGCTAAATATTAAGGGACCTCTGGGTGGCTGAGGTCATGCCATGCGAGCTAGAATTTAGGCACATTTATAACACATTCCAGTAAAACAACACACACACACACACACACACACACACAACTGAACCATATACAAATGCATAAAACAAATGCCTGGGGCACCTGGGTGGCTCAGTCGATGAAGCATCTGCCTTTGGCCCAGGATCCTAGGATGAGCCCCACATCAGGCTCCCTGCTCAGTGGGGAATCTGCTTCTCCCTCTCCCTCTCCCTCTACCTGCTGCTCCCCCTGCTTGTGCTATCTCTATCATGCTTTCTCTCTCTGTCTCTGTCACATAGATCAATAAAAATCTTAAAAAAAAAAAACAGAAATGCCTAATGTAATAAAGGGATCTAAATTTAGAGGAAAAAAAAGTTTGATGACAATAAAGGAATCTCTAAGCTAAAAAAAAAACAAAAAACAAAAAATAGGAATTATCACCCTAATGCCCAGAAGTTTATATGCAGATTTGCTTTATCCCAGTGCAGGAAATGATGAAGTTCTAATGATTTCTAATGGAAAGGCTGATCTCCTATAAATTACTTCTATCTGGCCTGATATTGACAGCTAGTATGTGTATCATTAGAATTCACTCTTGGGGAGGGGTCCCTAGGTGGCTCAGTAGGTTAAGCATCTGCCTTCAGCTCAGGTCATAATCCCTGAGTCTCCTCCTCCTTCCTCTGCCCTTCCCCCCAACTCGTGCTTACTCTCTCTCAAATAAATAAATAAAATCTTTAAAAAAAAAAAAAAAGGAGATCATAGTGCCTTTTTGGTGTGAGCAGCCATTATTTATGGAGAAAAGCTCAATACAGCATTAATTGAAAGAATACCTGATCTGCTTACCTTTGACACTTACAGGCAATCATAAAAAAATTCACCAGGCTGTTCAAGAGTAAGGATAGACACCTTGGAAGCTATAGATATGAAAAGAGTAAGCGTAGGATTGCAGCCTCAGATCAAAAAAGTCAGACTGAAAAAAAATTTTTTTAATTAAAAAAAAAACAGCGGGAACGAATTGGAAGTTCATTAAAGTGCCTAGAAAGTTCACTTGCTTTCCTTCTTGCTTTCATACACTATCTGAGTTACCTTTCTAATAATAATTTTGAAACATTGATTAGGAATTTGTTATGGCCCAGTCACTGAGTTAGGTGTTTATTAAGCACATACTACCGATGAGGCATGTAATAAAAACAGCAGAACAAAGAGACAGTCATTATCTCTGCTCCTTGGGATTTGCAATGGAGTGAGCAGACAGATATTAATCAAATCATCATCAAACTAAACACATGATTGCAAATGTGATATGTGTATGAAGGAGAAACCCTAGTGCTATGAAAAAGTAACAGGGGAAGCTGCTTTGGACTGGCGTCGAGCCAGGCTTTTCCACGGAGGTAAAAATCCAGCTGGCACCTGAAACCTGGAAAGGAAATACCAGTATTTGGGAGTATCTTGGAAAAAAATATTCTGGGCAGAGAATATTCTGTATGAAGGTGGTGGGACATTTGGCTTGTTCCAGCAAGTACCCCTGGAGTTTGGTAGGCAATGGGACTGAGGTTCAAGAGCAAGGCAGGGGCCAGCATGTGTAGGGACAGGTAGGTGTAGGCCACACTAAGAATTTTGGACTTTTTATTAAGTGCAAAGGAAAGCCATTAGCAATGGAGTGATATGATCTGATTTGCCTGCGAAGAGACCACTCTGGCTGTTGTGTGAAGAGAAAATTTAAAAGCCACAAGCAGGGTCCAACTAGGGAGAAACAGTAAGGCGCTCACCTAGGATGCAAAATATAAAGAGCTGCCAAAACACTCAGCCAGATAAATCATATTTTAAAGCAAGACTTGAAAAAAAGCAAAACTACAAACAATGGCCTATATACCCCCTCCTTGTTTTTATAAACAAAATTTTATTGGAACCAGGACAGGGATTAGCTTGAGAAAAATACAACAGGACTGTGGGAGTGCAGATGCTGTCCTTAGTTAAAATGTTGTTTTTTCACCATTTTTTGCATTTATTCTGATTGTTAAAAATTATTTCATTAAATTGTGATTTATCCTGAATACTAAGGTTTTGGGCACCCTCTTAAAATTTTTCACCCAAGGCAAGTGCCTCACTTTCCCCACCCTACAAGGGCAGAAATAGGAAGACCAATTAGGAGATTATTCATCTATTTATTCATTCACCAATGCCAGACACTATTCTACACTGTAGGGGTGCAGAGTGAAAAAGACAATTATAGTCTCTATACTCTCATGGAATTATACTCTAGTGTAATATAAACAACCAAAAAACCAAGATGATTTTAGATTTTGTCAAGTAGAATTAAGGAAGTAAAAGAGAGAACCTGATCTTGTGACCAGGAGGGGGCTACTTAAGAGAAGGTGGCCAATGAGGGCCAGTAGGATGAAAATCTGAATGGTGAGAACCAAAGGAAGAGGGTCCCAGGAAGAGAAAATGTGGGAGTTGGATTCAGGAGAGTGAATAGTGACCTGAACTGGCATGGTGGCAAAGAAACGGATACCATGGCTGATGTGAGATGTTTTAAAAGTATAATCAGTAATTGGTTCAACAATGCTGGAGTGAGAAAGAGATGTCAAAAGACTCCCCATTTCCTGACCTCACAGTTGGCTGAATGAAGGAAAACTGTAACAGTAAAGGCTTTGACGGTCATGATGTTTTAGTCCAGCAATATTTATGGGTCAGAGGAATGAGTACATCTACATAGCTACTGACCACTTCCCTCGGAATTAATCCTTTGACCCCGCACAAGCCCTAGCCCAAATGCCCACAGCCTCGCTGGTTTAAAACAGATCCATGTCTCTAAGAGAGCAACACCAGTTTTCCTGAATAAAAGATAATATGGGGAGAGTCTAGCCATCTGACATGTAAGGAAGAGATTTGTGGTTCACCTCAGGATCCTTCTCTAGGCTAGCATGCTCTGTCCTGGATGCCTAACATTTTTCTGTGGCTGTGATCTCCTCTGAGTGGAGGGTCCCCTTTACATCACACTCACCCCTTATCTCTTTGGATATCTCTCCTCTCATTTCTAACCTGCCCCACTGTGTCAGAATAGTCAATATTCTGGTTGTTCCTTGATCTTGATAATGAACCACCCTTCTGAAGAGCAGTCTTTCCCATAAGGTAGCAACTGCGGTAAACTTCAATACATAAGTCAACATTTGGGCAGTATACAGTTTGAGAAGACTAAGGGAGGAACATTAGTTTAACTATACCTTACAACAATCCTAAGGTGCAAAATGTTGTCACTACTGTTTTATGGATGATACCACTGAAGTCCTAAGGAAGATCATATGCAAGTTAAGAAGGGGAGTCAGGGTTTGAACTTTGAACAGTAACTGGACTTCATAACCTGTATTTTCAGCCACTATTCATACTAAACTTCCCCCAAGAGGGTGTAACTTTTTACATTTGATATTAGTGCTCAGAGGGAATGTGGTGTAGTGAGAGGAATGCTCAGGTCAGTGGACCTGGGTTGTAATCCTGCCTTTTCCTGGTGTCCCTCACTCTGACCCCAAGCACTCTTTCTCAATTGCAGGAGTCCCTAACATCCTCTAAGGAAACCTCTTTGTCCCACAACAGACTTATGAGTTGGAACTGTTGCCATATGGGAAGGCAGAATCAGTGTAGATAGATCTGATTCTTTTAAACAAAGCTGTCAGTTTGGACTTTTTATGTGAAGTTTCCAACTTTTCAATGGTGGCAAGGAATTCACGATTGTTAAAACAAAACAACAACAACAACAAAAAACCCTCTGTGTGGACAGGTTACATCCTTGGACCTAACCTGGCTTGGTCTCTGCTGTAAGAGAGCTGTCTATAGAATCTTTCTCCTGAAGAGAATATACTTCATTTAAAACACATCTTAATGTAAATTTTTAAAAAATTTCAACCAGACTGTGAAGGAAACCCAAAATGGAATATAAATTATAAAAAATGAACCTAAGTGTATTATGAATCAATAAATTAAGCAGGCTGCAAGGAGTGCAGCAGGAAAGAACTAACCCAGGTAACTTTGGAAACCAGAATTTTGACTGTACACTGTAAAGTTAGAGAAAAAAAGAACTGCACTAGGTACTATATATCCTGGTTAGTTAGTAAACTTGTTTCTCACAAGTGTATGGGTTAGTAATTCTGAAAACACTTTGTACATTGACATTATGTACCCTCCAAAGGAAGTACATCACTTGAACTTTTTTGCTAAAAATGCATAGCCTCAATCTGATCATGAAAAAAATTTCAGATCTGAACTAAAGGCCATGCTACAAAAGGACTATACACTTCACAAGTTTCAGTACTCTTCAAAGGTTTCCAGCTCTTTTTTTTTTAAGGTTGTATTCATTTATTTGATAGAGAGAGAGAAAGCACAAAGAGGGGGGAGTGGCAGGCAGAGGAAGAAGCAGGCTCCCTGCCAAGCAAGGAGGCAGAGCTCAATCCCAGGACCCTGGAATCATGACCTGAGCTGAAGGCAGACACTTAATGGACTGAGCCATCCAGGCGCACCAAAAATTTTAAGGTCTTGAGGACAAGGAAAGACTGAGAAAGTGCCAGAGAGACTTAAGGAGACATGATACCTAAATGTAACGTAGGATCTGGGATTGGATTCTGGAACAGAAAAAGGACGTCAATAGAAAATCTGATGAAATCCAAATAAACTCTCATTATAGTGTTATACTCATGTTAATTCCTGTTTTTGATAAATGTACTATAGTTATTCAAGATATTAACACTAGGGAAAACTGGGTGATAGGTATTCAGGAACTTTCTGTATTATTTTTGTAACGTCGGTGTTAAGTCTAAAGTTATTTCAAAATGATAATCTCTCTCTCACACACATACACGCCCCACACACACACCACCTACGCTACACACCAACATGCTTTTGGTTGGCTGGTAGAGAGGCCTTCTAGTTTGGATGAGAGGCAAAGAGAGAGCCAAATTTCTTTGCCTTAAGAAATTCACAGAAATTTTTGAAAGGACACTAGGGAACAGGGAAGATCAGAGAGGAGACAAGTACCCAGCTACAGGGCTCTGTGGAGAGGCAGTCATGCAGAGGGAGTGACTGAGGGAGTTTTAAGAACAAGATCCAAGTTGAGGTTGTTTGTGGACCATAATGTGCTACAAGCAGCCTTGTGTGGTGTTTTGGAGATTGAATGAATCAGGATGACAGCACAGCTGTGACACAGGATGGCAAAGGGACAACACTGCATGGGAGGTAAAATAGACAAAAAAGAGAAGTCAGCAGAACTTGAAGACAAAGGCAACTAGAAAATATGTGGGTACCATAGGAATTTCCAGAGTTTTCAAAGGAACATGGGATTTCCCAGTATATTATGCTTCTGGACTATATTACTTAAAGTTTATTTTATTTTATACTTTGTCTTTTAAAAAAATTGTTCCTTCTTCTCCCCTTCTCACCACCCCCATCCCCATTCCCCTATCCTTTTGTCTTCCATTTGCCTGGCTTTTCCTTCCTTCCCACTAACAGGTAATCACCATTGTTAGTTTTGTAAGTATCATTCTAGAAATTGTAAATATTCATTTACAATCAAATATGAGTATATATATTGTCCTGATTTTTATTATTACACAATTAGCATATTCTACATAGTTATCTGCACCTTGCTTCTTTTGCTTAATGATGGCTCTAGATTTTTCCATATCAGTTTATGAACAGCTTCCTTGTTTTTTTATATAACTAAGAGTATGCCATTGACTCTATGTACCATAATGTTTTTGTTTTTTAAACAGACCCTATTGCTAGATATTATGGTGATTACAGTGGAATTGCTGGGTGAAGTGTACGTGCATTATTTTTTTTTAAAGATTTTATTTATTTATTTATTTGATGGGGGGAGGGACAGAGGGGGAGGGAGAAGGAGAAGGAAAGAATCTCAAGCAGACTCCACACTGAGCATGGAGCCTGACGTGTGGTTCAATGTCACGACCCCAAGATTATGACCTGAGCTGAAACCAAGAGTCAGATGCACAACCGACTGAGCCACCCAGACACCCCAAGGTATTATTTATTTTTATAAATATTGGTAAATTGTCCTGCGAAGGGGAATTTTATTAAGTTTACTTAATTTTATTTTACTTTTATTTTAATTTTAGTTAGTGAACATACAATGCAATAATGGTTTCTGGAGTTGAATTCAGTGACTCATCACATACGTACAACACCCAGAGCTCATCACAACAAGTGCCCTCTTTAATACCCATCACCCATGTAGCCCATCCCCCACCCACATCCCCCCATCAACCCTCAGTTTGTTCTCCATCATTAAGAGTCTCTTATGGCTTGTTTCCCTCTCTCCTTTTCTTTTCTCTGTTCCCATATGTTCATCTGTTTTCTTTCTTAAATTCCACATATGAGTGAGATCATATGGTATTTGTCTTTCTCTGACTGACTTATTTCACTTAGCAGAATACACTGTAGCTCCATCCATGTCATTGCAAATGGCAAGATTTCATTTTTTGATGGCTAATATTCCATGGTATATATACCACATCTTCTTTATCCATTCATCAGTCAATGGATATTTGGGCTTTCTCCATAGTTTGGGTATTGTTGATAACACTGCTATAAACATCAGGGTGCATGTACCCCTTTGAATTGCATTTTTTAAGGATTTTTTATTTCTTTCTTTGAGAGAGAGTGAGAAAGAGCGAGGCCATGAGTGAGGAGAGGGGCAGAGGGACAAGCAGACTCCCCACTGAGCACAGAGCCTAATGGGGGTCTTGATCCCAGGACCCTGAGATCATGACCCAAGCCGAAGTCATATGCTTAACCCACCGAGCCAGCCACCCAGGTGCCCTTCAAATTGGTGTATTTGTATCCTTTGGGTAAATACCTAGTAGTGCAATTGCTGCATCATAGGGTATATCTATTTTTAAATTTTTGAGGAACCTCCAAACTGTTCTCCAGAGTGGCTGCAGCAGTTTGCATTCCCACCAACAGTGCAAGAGGGTTCCCCTATCTGCACATCCTCACCAACACCTGTTGTTTCCTGTGTTGTTAATTTTAGCCATTCTGACAGGTGTGAGGTGGTACCTCATCATGGTTTTGATTTGTATTTCCCTCTTAATAAGTGAGGTTGAGCATCATTTCATGTGTCTGTAAGCCACCTGAGGTCTTTGGAAAATTGTCTATTCATGTCTTCTGCCCATTTCTTAACTGGATTATTTATTTTTGGGTGTTGCGTTTGATAAGTTCTTTATAGATTTGGATACTAACCCTTGTCAGATATGTCATTTGCAAATGTCTTCTCCCATTCTGTAATCTGGCTTTTAGTTTTATGGTTTCCTTTGCTGTGCAGAACCTTTTTATCTTGATGAAGTACCAATAGTTAAGTTTACTTAATTTTTAAAAAATATTTATTTGACAGAGAGAGAGAGAGCATAAGCACAAGCAGGAGTGGCAGGCAAAGGGAGAGGGAGAAGTAGGCTCCCCACTGAGGAAGGAGCCTGATGGGGGCCCAATCCCAGGACCCTGGTATCATGACCTGAGCCAATGACAGATGCTTAACCAACTGAGTCACCCAGGCCCCAAGTTTACTTAATTTTAAAGGACAAGTTGATCATAGTAAATTGGAGGATTAAGGGGAAAGCATCAAGTGAAATCACAAGGTCCTAAATAAAGTCCTAGAGGGGGCAGCTGGGTGGCTCATTTGGTTAAGCATGTGCCTTTGGCTCAGGTCATGATCCTGGGGTCCTGGGATTGGGCCCATCATCAGATCCCTGCCTGGGGGGAGCCTGCTTCTCTCTCCCCCCCACTTGTGCTCTCTCTCTCTCAAATAAATAAATACAATCTTTAAAGTCCTAGAGGATTCAGCACCTAACGAATAAGAGGACTCATTAGGGTGACCCCAATCTAAGCACATTAGAATACCTTCCTCTGAAGAACTACCTTAATTCCTCCGGTCTTCCTCATCATTTCTAGTCCATATTCTTTTTTTAAATACTGAAAATTCCAGCAGTTCTACATCTAGGAATACCCCATGACTATGCCAGCAGGCTTACGAAATGGCATGTGTACAAGATTATTTCTCACAGCGCTATTTGTAATAGCAAAAGAAGCAATCTAAGCATCTACCAATAGGGGGCTGGTTAAATAAATTATGGTATTTAATCATACAGTGGAAGACTAGGCATCTATAAATAAGAATGGAGAGGTTCTTTTTGTGGTGATATGGCATAATGTCCAAGGTCTACTGAGAAATGATTTTAAAAATACAGGGGATAGCAATGCACATAAAGGTCGTCATTGTATAAAAGGGGAAGGGAGACTATGACACACACACATATGTATATATGAATAAAATAGCTCTGGAAAAATACACACAAAAATGATATGATTGTTGGGGGTTGCCTAGCTGGCTCAGTCAGTAGAGTATGTGACTCTTGATCCCAGATTTGTGAGTTTAAGTCCCACATTGGGCATGGAGCCTACTTAAAAAAATTAAAATAAAAAATATAAAAAATGAATTTTAAAAATCCAGAGCAGATTGTACTAGAATAAAAACAAAAAGATATGGTTGTTTACTTCTAAGGAGAATAACTGAGTAGCTGAGGGGCAGTGACTACAAAGCTTTGTGAAACTTTCAAATTTTGAAGCATATGCATGCATTACCCATATGCAAAATAAAATTGTCAAGTAAGTTTCCTGAAAGGAGAAGATTGACCAATTAGGTACTAACCGTTAAAAGCAAATCAAGGCCATAGTGATTGTAAACACCCCAGAAAAATGTTTGATCTTGAATTTGGTGCCCCTGCACAGCATCTTGTCTTTAGCTGATACCTTGAGCTGATACCTTTAGCTGTTCCCACTCAGCATATTTCTTTGTACTTTAAAATGGGTGTGTCGCGTTAGTGGCTAATGGGCACTGGCTCACTCAGCCTGTATTCTACCCTTCTCTAGGGTGCCTTCCTGTACAGGAGAGGCTAGAACAGTAAAATCTGCAATCCTGGCTCCTTCGCAGGTACAACTCTGGATGTGAGTTGGCTTCTGTCATTTAGACACATTCAAATGAGATTTGGAAGGGCAGAAATCAGGTGAGAGCTCTTGTTCCTCTTGCCTACTTTTCTGTGCAGGTGAGGTCATGGAAATGTGAGATTTTATTGTTTTATAGCAGCACCTTCAGTGTTCCTTCTACAGCTTTCTGGGGGTTGGAGTGCAGTCACTGTGGCAACAGGAGCCATGTTGGATTCCTGAACCCTAAATCCACGAATCCTGCTTCCATGGTATTGTGGTCTTGAACTCCGTCATTCCAAGCAGTGGCCTCAGAAGGCAGTCCCCCGGTGAGTCCATTCTATATTGCTCTAGAAGTCATTCCTGACGTCTCAGCCTCGAACCTGCTCCTTCAGCCCTTTCGAAGATATTTTCTTTTAAGATTTTATTTATTCATTTGAGACAGATAGAGAGAAAGAGAGAGCACAAGCAGAGGGAGAGGAAGAAGGAGAGGGAGAAGCAGACTCTCTGCGGAGCAGGGACCCCCGACACAGGACTCGACCCCAGGACCCTGAGATCATGACCTGCACCGAAGGCAGATGCCCAACCATCTGAGCCACCCGGGCGCCCCTTTCAAAGATTTCCTAAGCACATAAATCTGTATGATATATCCCTTCATGCTTAAGATACCTCCAATGGTTTCTGTTTCGTGCACTAAACCCTAGCTGGTAATCAGTAAGATTTTCGAATACATGGAAATGTTGTGTCTGGGCCCTCACGTTCTAATCCAGGTTATTCTCATTACGAGCTCCCTCCCCATCCATGATCCTGGCCTGCCCTTCACTGTGATTCCAACCTGACCCCAGCCTAATAAGATATGCAAAGCCCAAATTCAGTAGCCCTCTGGCTTTGCTGCTTATTCTAACCTAAGTTTTGTTCCAAGTGTTTCAGCTTCGGGCATAAGCTCCCCTCTAGAGCTGAGTTTCTACAGTTGTCACTCAGTTTCTGAAGAACTGGATTTTTGCTTAATACCTTGGAAGCTGAGTTCCTGCATAGATGATTAGAAAATTATCTGGATTTCTGCTCACTGCTAGTACTCCAGACTGGAAACCACCTTAGGGAGCCAGGACTACCAGCATGGCTATACTGGTGGTTAAAATACTGAAAGGGCTACTATCCGGGACACGCCAGTGTTTCCTCACACTTCCGCTCCCACCTGGAGACCACCTGGGCCCTCCCTCCAATGTATCTACTCAAGAGTTAATGCTTTGTCCAGCAGGGTCCTCTGGGCACTGGTTCCATAGCCATGGTCAGCCTCAATTCTGATTAGTCTTTGTCCCCAGTTGGTTGTCAAATATTTTGAAGAGCATCTCTGTATACAAGCCTGTAGTGTCTTTGCTGATTGGGTAATCCTTTTTACCTCTATTATTTCTTTGCAGCTGGGATACTTGCCTTCCATTTATTCCATGAATCTTGACTGTTCAGCTCTGGGGACTATATAATCTAGCTCTTGGTTTTAGATTCCAGTTTCTATTGCTGTCCAGGATTTTTATATTATCTATCCTTCTGACAGATCTCTTAACTTTGATCAACCTCACTAACTCATTATTGCAGAAAAGACACTGGGATTATGGACACCTTTTAAAAGCCTCAATTTTTACCTGCCTTTAGTCCCAGGCTTCTGAATCAATCCTATTCTAAGCTATATTTATAAGAAATAATTAATATTTAAAAACATCTCTGGTTATAATTTAGCTCTTCTCTTTAAATAGGTACCATAAACTGTACACCCTTAAATTGAGTTAATCTTTGTTATTGGGAAATACTATTAAAGACAATTTGACAAAATTGGTCAAATTCGCACTCAACCTTTATAAAAGCTGTCAACTTTTCTGCTGCAAAACATGTAGTAGGTTTTTCCTTATTATCTGGATCATTATTCCACCATATAGAGAACCAACGGTTGCTCAAAGTTACAGAATTCATAATACACCTACCTTTTAAAGAATACTGGTGCTTTTCTTGTAAGGAATCTAGGAAGGGGGTTGCAAGATAAGTTCACAAGGGGAGAACACTTAAAGTAGAAGAAATTCAAATGGGTGCATATTAAGTTTTTTTGGAAAGGAAAATCAAAGACATGTTCTAAATTAGAAGACAAGAAATCCTGGTGAAAATGTATTAATCTGTGCCAGCAAAACAAGGGCAAAAATCAAAAAAGAAGACATGGGATACAAGAACACAGTAACTAACCAAGAGTCCAGTGAAGAAGAATGCCAAGAAGTGGCCGATCTGGAAGCCATCTATCTCCCAAGGACATAAGTCAGCGGGCTCCATGTATTCAAAGAATGGGAGTATTTCATGCTATGGATGGATAAAAGAGGCACATATGTCTTCTCTTCAACAGGCAAAAAGAAAGGCAATTGGGATTTGTAGGAAAAACAAATAAACAAAATCTCAAGAAAGCCACAGTCCAGATAGGAAGCAAACTAAACTGTGGCTTGATTTTGAACATGATGGAATTTAAGGAAAGGGGCATTTTCTCTTAAGTGGCAGTGGGAGGGGTCGAAAAGTGGACTCATGAAAGAGGAAATGTTGTCCTGGTGTAGCACCTGTTTTTGCACTGAGTAATGTTTACATTGTGATAACAGAGCAAATGTGGCTTACTGCCAAAGTTTAGAATTGGTTATGGACAAAACACTGAATATTTGTTTATAGCTACAGAACAGAATGTGGCTGTCATTAACCTTGATGTCATAAAACTAAAAGATAGAAAGCAAAAGTGAAGCTGACAGAGTTTGGTTGGAAGGAGAGAAGGAAAGGAGGGTGTGGTAACGGCTTCATCTTACCTACAGGGGAGACAAGAGCTATTGTAAAAAAAAAAAAAAAAAAAGCTGATGAACCAGTAACAGCACCTTATCTTAAGTTAAAAAGACTTTCAATATAATAACAAAGATAATATACTAAAACTGAAGAGGAGAGAGAATAGCTTAAGTAGTTAAATTTTTACCCTTTTCAAAGGTAGGAGTAGATGTCTACAATTGATACATCAAGAAATATTAACATAGGAGGGGCGCCTGGGTGGCTCAGTTGGTTAAGCATCTACTTTCAGCTCAGGTCATGATCCTGGGGTCTTGGGTGCAGCCCCATGTGTTGGGCTCCCTGCTAAGTGGGGAGCCTGCTTCTCTCTCCCCTCCCAGCATGTGCTCTCTCTCGCTATCTCTCTCTTCTCTCAAATAAGTTATTTTTTAAAAAAGAATATTAATATTTGTATTCCTTGAGTAATTATCACTTATTTCTTACTTCAAAGATTTCTAGACATGTGGTCATTGAATACAAGACATTAAACACAATTTTTTCAAAAATATCAGATGACCTGAGGTATTGCTACAGATTGATGGTTTTGTGGACATTTCCTTTCCTAGTGAGAAATAAAACCGAATGATGGTGTAAAGGAACTCTCAGCACTTTGTAGCTTCTCCATTTAAATGGGGGCACCTTCAAGCTTACACTCCTAAGGAGTAGAGCAGTGATAAGTAACTTCCTCCTACATCATTTCGCCCAAGCACAAAATAAGCAAAAGAGGATGGGGAGAGATTTATCCTCTCCCGTTTGTTGGGACAAGTAGTTGTGGCCTGAACAGCTTTAAAAATTTGCACAGGGGCGCCTGGGTGGCACAGCGGTTAAGCGTCTGCCTTCGGCTCAGGGCGTGATCCCGGCGTTATGGGATCCAGCACCACATCAGGCTCCTCCGCTATGAGCCTGCTTCTTCCTCTCCCACTCCCCTGCTTGTGTTCCCTCTCTCGCTGGCTGTCTCTATCTCTGTCGAATAAATAAATTTAAAAAATCTTTAAAAAAAAATCTGCACAGCATGTGAACAGTTACAGGGCTGGATTCTTATCCACGTATTGAATATTGTTTGAACTTTTTGTTTTTAATGAGATTTCCTAAAAAACATCTAAAATGTCATTGAAAATCCTTTCATTATACTAGAAGCCACACAAATTTTCTTTCATACTCAATCTCCAATGGATATTGGCTGTTCTCCACTTTCCTGTAACCTAGTTTATCTATAACCTTGTATAAAAATCTCTCCCTTGGGGCGCCTGGGTGGCACAGCAGTTAAGCGTCTGCCTTCAGCTCAGGGTGTGATGTCGGTGTTATGGGATCGAGCTCCACATCAGGCTCCTCCGCTATGAGCCTGCTTCTTCCTCTCCCACTCCCCCTGCTTGTGTTCCGTCTCTCGCTGGCTGTCTCTATCTCTGTGGAATAAATAAAATCTTAAAAAAAAAAAATCTCTCCCTTGCTATATTTTGAGATAAGGGTGGGATACTTACAAGGCAGCTAGTAATGAAGTTCTGGTCCAGTTTTAGTGCACACATAAATGAGGGGAAAAACATAAGAAGTACTGCTAGAATAAGAGCAGCACAAATTTTTGATTGATTAAACAAATATATATTGAATATTTATTATGTACTAAGCACAAACTAGCTGATAAAATTCTATATCAAGATAGGACTAGAAGCACTATTCTATCCCTGGTAACACTTTAACTGTTTGAAATTTTAGAAAATGTATTCGTTGTGTAGGACTTCTCATCTTTGGCACTACTGACATTTTGGACTAGGTAAGTCTTTGTTGTAGGAGGCTGTCCTGTGCATTGTAGGATATTTGATAGCATCCCTGATTTCTCACACTAGATGCCAGTAATGTTCCTTCTGCTCCTCACCCTCCTTCCACCCAGTAGTGACAACCAAAAATGTCTCCAGACTTTGCAAAATATCCGCTGAAGGCAAAAATGTACCTGGTTGAGGATCATTGAGTGTGATTGCATTTAAAAACTAAAATTTATTTAACTTTAGACACTACTGTGCCTACTTTGCCTGCTTCTTACATGATGAATTTGTCTTGCACAGAGTTGAACATCTTGAGAAATACAAACCTTGATGGACTCTGATTCTTAGGATCAATGAAATCATTAGTACTGCAATTGATGGCATTTTCAGTTAATTTATGAATAGCAAGACAAATATGACTAGATATTTTTAGGTTACAGAGGTCTATCTTAAACCATACACGGCTGATAAAAAATGCGGAATCTAAGTTCTAGGATTTCTCTTGAGTTAACCAGATGGTGTGCTTATGATCTGCCTACAAAATCTTTCCATTCTTTTCAAATAAAAAGCTATTTTTTACTTTCTACTTTAAGATCGTATGCTTTTCAATTCTTTCCAAGTGAAAAAAAATACAGGCTATGTTAGACACTAAAATAAACTATCACAAGTCCTGGGATTCCTGGGACTTGTGATAATCTAAGGAAAATGTCACCTACGTTCATGATCTTTACCCTCACATTCTTGATGATGGCAAACACACATATACTTATTATGTGCCAGACACCATTCTAAGCTCTTTTACATACATTTACATTTTTCCACTTTATTGATATAGAATTGATACACAAAAACTGCACATATTTAATGTATACAGTTTGATGAGTTTGCGCATATGCATATGCCCATGAAACATTTACCATAATCAAGGCAATCAGAATTTCAGACAGAAAAGTTGCAAAAGTAAGACAAAGAGCTCTTTAATACCTTTCACCCAGATTCACCAATTGTTAACATTTTACATTTGCTTCTCCCTATCCCCTTCACATATGTCTATCATATGTAATTTTTTTCTTGAGCCATTTAAAAGTAAGTTGCATTATGTCATTTTATCTCTAAATACCTCAGTAGTTTTTCCTAAAATCATGGAAACTGTAATTAATGCAATACTATCACCTAATCTACATTCAGGTTTCACCATTTGTCCTAAAAATATCTTCTAAATCAGAAGAAAATCCAAGACTATGTGTGCATTCACTTGTCATACCTACTGAGCATCTTTTAACCTGGCGCAGTTTCTCGGTCTTTGTAGTAAATGACATTATTTTTGAAGAGCACAGGTCAGTTGTGCTGTAGACAGTCCCTCGGTTTGGATTTGTCTAAAAGCTCCTCATGATTAGATTCAGACTCAGTGATTTGGCTAGAATACCACAGAAGTGATGCTGAGTTGTTTTTTGTTGCTGTTGTTTTTTTCCTATGCTGAGTTCTCGTCAGTGCTTCAGAAGGCATATAATATTGGTTTGTCCCACTATTAGTGATACTGTCTTTAGTATTGGTTGAGGTGGTATCAACCAGATTTCTCCACTGTCAAGTTATTAGTTTACTCTTTGTACTTAATAGGTATCTTGTGGAAAGATATTCTGAGATGATGTAAATATTCTGTTATTCCTCAAACTTTCATTTACTAGTTTTACCATCCATAATTATTACTATTATGATTGTCAAAAGATGCTTTTCTAATTCCCTCATTTCTTCCACATGACTTTCTACTTTAAGAATAAACTTTCTCCTTATCTATCTTTACCATTGTGGCCCTTTTTCTTTCTTTTTTTTTTTAAGAGAGCGAGCGAGAATGGGGGGGGGCAAAGGGAGAATATTTTTTTTAAATTTATTTACCTATTTTAGAGGGAGAAAGAGAGAGCAGGAACAAGTGGGGAGAGGGGCAGAGGGAAAAAGGGAGAAGCAGACTTCCACTGAGTATGGAGCCCAACACGATGGGACTCGCTCAATCTCACAACCCTGAGATCATGACCTGAGCTGAAATCAAGAGTAGGATGCTTAACCAACTAAGCCACCCAGGTGCCCCATGGCCCTGTTCTTTACTCAATAGGTTATATACCTTTCCTTTTTTTTTTTTATGTTCAAATTGTTACAGATTTTGTCCATGAGAGGTCCTTCAAACAGGTTCCTGTGACTTTGACATACCACAAAAGATGTTCCAAGTTCATCTTGTATTTTCCCTGCCTCAGACCTGGAATAAACCATTTCTTCAAGGAGTCTTGGTTCTTTTTAATGGAGAAAGAATTTAGATGCCGACATCCAGATACTTTATGTGCCCAATGCTACTGGGCTGTATGAGCAGACAAATGGGAAACAGGCATATTTATATACACACATGCATACATACACATACATTAACATTTAATCATCATTTTAATCCTATGAAGTAGCTACTACTTTTATTATTTTCATTTTACAGTTCAAGAAACTGAGGCACAGAAATTAAATAACTTGCTGAACATCTTCCAGATAAGTGATAAGGCTGAGATTGGAACCTGGGTGGTCTGGCAGTCAAATATTTTAGCATAAATATTTGAGGATAAAAGTATTCTCAGTTGAGAAGAAAGTTTATACTATATAATCTAAAATTCTTATTGAGTTGACTTTAATGTCATACCTGTTTTCCATCAGGGGAAGAAGGGAGTAGGGGACGTACTGTTGACCTGTGAATCAAATCTAAGTTTCAGACTTGATACAGAATTTCCTCTTCCCTCAGAAAAGTAAAGGCTTGCAACTGCACCAAATTTACTATGCCTGGTTTTCTCTTCCCCAAGAATGAGTTCAGTCCTTCAAGGATTTTCAGGCCTTTATGGAAATAGGCTTCTGGTGAGCCTGCCCGGCAATCCTGTAGATGTGCTCAGACTTCATTTCAGGCTAAGCTGAGGCTCCATCTCCTGCTGCTTATTCCCACTTCAAAGTACTCAGGAAAAGCAAGAAAATTAGTGTATTTTTTAAAGTGGAGGACAAAGAGGATCACAGATTTGTAGATAAGGTCGAAAGAAATTTATTACTTTAAAATTAAACAGGAAGTACTTCATGGTGGGATATGGGAAGGTTTTTAATACCTATCCAGAGAACATTTGCCTTCCTCATGATTACGTTGCTCTAAAGGGAGCAAAAATATTAAGAATCGGGGCAACCTGGGTGGCTCAGTGGGGCGCCTGCATGGCTCAGTCATTAAGCGTCTGCCTTCAGCTCAGGGCGTGATCCTGGCGTTCTGGGATCGAGCCCCACATCAGGCTCCTCCGCTGGGAGCCTGCTTCTTCCTCTCCCACTCCCCCTGCTTGTGTTCCCTCTCTCGCTGGCTGTCTCTCTCTGTCAAATAAATAAATAAAATCTTTAAAAAAAATATTAAGAATCACTTGTAAGCCAAGTTGAATTCTGACCAGAAAGATAGACTTATATCATGACACCAGTGTGAATTTATCCTTGGACGATACTGTAATAGCAAAAAGAAGAATGTTGAACATACATTAGACGTATACCCTTAACTTTGGGAGTGATATCATGAAAATTTTTATTTATTTTTTTAAGATTTTATTTACTTGACAGAGACAGAGAGAGAGCACAAGCAGGGAGGAGGGTCACTGAGAGAGGGAGAAGCCGACTCTATGCTGAACAGGGAGCCCGATGTGGGCCTTGATCCCAGGACCCTGAGATCATGACCCAAGCAGATGCCCAACCAACTGAGCCACCCAGGTGCCCCCAAAAGAGTTGTTTTTTAAAACAAAATTAAGGCACACATGAAAGAAAACTGCCATTTGACTATATTAAAGTTTTAAAATTCTGTACATCCAAAAATACCATAAACAAAATAAAGACAAGCTGCAGGCTGGAAGAATATATTTGCAAATGCAAATCAATGACAAGGAATTAGTTTCTTGAGCACATAAAGTACTCCTATAAATCAGTACAAAAAAGACAACCCAATATTGTAATAATGATGATGATGACAGAGGGTATGAACAAGCACAAGAGCCCTTTACAGAAAAGGAAAATGAATAGCTAACAAACATATGAATAATGCTCCACTTCACTGGTAATCAGGGACGTTAAAACCACGATGAAATACCATTACATTGGCAAAAGTTAAGAATTCTGAGCATGTTAAGCATTGGTAAAGATGTGAAGCAAAAGGTTACAAGGGTATGTTGGTGTCTCAACTTTGGAGACCAGCTGCTATTAAGTAGAAGATGTTCATGCCCTAGGACCCAGCAATTCTACTCCTAGGTGAAGTTTCCTTTAGAGAAATGATACTTGAGTCAACAAGGCACTATGAAAAAGAATGCTCATAGCTACATTGTATGTAATACTTGGTAATACATACTTAGTAACAACCCAACCCATCTACAGGAGAAAGGTAAGTAGGATGTGGTATATTCATTCAAGGAAATTCTCTACAGCAGTGAAAATGTAAATCTGCAGCTATCTCCCCACAGATGAAGCTGGATGCAGAGGAATACACACCGGAAGATAATATTGGAATACAAACTTAAAACATACAAAACAACCATACATATATTGCTTAAGGATATATACATATGTAGTAAAATTGTAACAAATTGATGCATGGAAATGAGAACCACAAAATTTAGAAGAGTCTTCATTTTTGTTGGGAGGAAAAATAAGGAAAATATGATTATGGAATACGAACTGATAGTAATGCTGTATTTCTTAAATTGTTTTTAAATTTTTTTTATTTATTAATTTAAAGAGCAGTGGGGAGAGTGAGAGAGCACAAGCAGGGGGAGCAGCAGAGGGAGAGGGAGAAGCAGGCTCCCCACAAAGCAGGGAGCCAGATGCAGGGCTCAATCCCAAGACCCCAGGATCATGACCTGAGCCGAAGGCAGATGCTTAACCATCTGAACCACCCAGGCACCCCTATTTTTTAACACAAGTGCTGATTACATTAATGTGCACATCTTTTTGTAAGTCTGAAATGTCTCATAGTATATTTAAAAGAAATATCACCTTTGTCTTATTTTCCTGACTATAGACTCATCATGATGGAAATGTATTTCCTCATTTTGATAGAGAGGAATCACCCATTTTCCAATCAAGACTTTATGTTCTAGAATTTGGGTTCATCTCCACTGATTGTGTGTAAGGAGGGTGAGGGGTGTGCTGCAGTTCCTTTGTATTTCAGGGGCTGTCATGGAAAAAAATTCTTCCAGTATTTCGTTGAAAAGGAATTAACCTGGTGTTGAGGATGGAACAGGGATGTGGAAGATACTGGTGCTTGGGATGGAAAAAGGAGAACGTAGCCTGGTTAGAGAAAAAGGAGTCCCAAGGACTGGGAAGGGGATTAGGTTTGGGGAAGTTTTCTTAAGAAGTCTGAATGTGTTGGAGCACTTGGGTGACTCAGTCTGTTAAGTATCTGACTCTTGATTTTGGCTCAGGTCATGATTTCAAGGTTGTGAGATCAAGCCTCACATAGAGCTTCACCCTGTGTGTGGAACCTGCTTAAGATTCTCTCTCCTTCGGGGCGCCTGGGTGGCACAGCGGTTAAGCTTCTGCCTTCGGCTCAGGGCGTGATCCCGGTGTTATGGGATTGAGCCCCACATCAGGCTCCTCTGTTATGAGCCTGCCTCTTCCTCTCCCACTCCCCCTGCTTGTGTTCCCTCTCTAGCTGGATGTCTCTATCTCTGTCGAATAAATAAATAAAAATAAAATCTTAAAAAAAAAAGATTCTCTCTCCTTCTCCCTCTGCCCCTTCCCACCTCAAAAAAAAGAAAGATGTGTGTGTGTCCAGAGTGGTCAACGCTGGCGTAAGTGCAGAGGCCTAAGAACAAAACAGATGTCTCTGTGCTCTGCCAGCCTGTGGTCAGTGGGGAGATGGCAGTGAGGGAATTTTGATGACATTTACAGAGCAACAGGGCCTGATGAAGGACCATCACCCAGCAATAGTATTCTCTAAAAGAAGCAATGGGAATAATGGAAAACTCAATGAACTACACCCGATCCTTGGCATCTCATAAGATCCAGTGAAGGGGTTAGAAAAATCCCATATTTCACCTATATTGAAAGTCCTTTAGTCAGTCCTGAGGAAGGTCAGGGTTAGATTTAAGTTAATTTAGAAAAACAGAGAAATACAACGTTTCTTACACCTGAATGATTAAACATTAAATTACTATCAGAAAGCTACCACACTGAATAAACAAAGGGCTAGAGACTATTAGGAAAAGGTCCAAATACAGAGAAGATGGTGCAGACTTAGTAGGTAACAGGAAGGAAACAGCTACGAGTCTCTTTTTCTTATCTTCTCGGGGAGTTGGGGGGAGAAATAACCTCCAAAGCACCAGTCCATACCAACAGTAAAACATGAAAACAGGTTCATAATAAGAGACCTCATATAACCGAGGTGTTAGATGAAACTATCAGCTAGGCATCGCTGTGATTCAGCTTCCAAGAAAATAAACCCTATAGCCAACTGCACTGCCAGACTTATAGGGTCAGATGACCAGAGAGAGAGAAATCCCACTGGGTGCCAGTTAGACCACATCCAGTTTGAGGAAGACTGACTAGCCAAAAAGTACTCAGGAATGAGTGGAGCTTTCAAGTAACCATGTTCTGTGACATGCTGTTCACAAGTATGACAACCCACATTCCTTATCCTTTCAAAAGGTAAATGTTATATAGAACTACTTTCTCAATGAACACTAAATAATACTTAGAATAAGATTGTACAAAAGTTACTTACATAAAACGTCCATGTTTTAAGACTATGCATAGGAAAAAGTGTATTATTAGGGTTCTCCAGGGAAACAGAACCAATCATAAATATATAAACATATAAATATATGTATATATAAATATATATGCAATGAGTTTTATTATAAGGAATTAGCTCACACAATTACAGAGGCTGACAAGTCCAAAGATATGCAGGGTAAGTAAGCAAGCTGGACACCCAGGAGAGCCAATGGTGTAGTTCCAGTCCAAAGGCTGGCAGGCTTGAAACCCAGGAAGAGTTGAGTCCGAAGGCAGGAAAAAAACAAGATTTCCCAACTTGAAGGCAGTCCACCAAGAGGAATTCTCTCTTGGGGGTGGGATTTGGGGGGGTGGGAAGGAAGGTCAGCCTTTTTGTTCTATTCAGGCCTTCAGGTTGACGTCCACCCCACTTATGGAGGGCAATCTGTTTTACTCAGTCTACTTATTTAAATATTAATCTCATCCAAAACACTCTCATAGAAAAACTCCAAATAATGTTTGATCAAATATCTTTTATAAGGCCAAATTTCTAAAAATATTTTCATATGCTAAATGTTTGCTCTGATTTCCAATTTTTTTTTCTTTTTTTAAAAAAGATTTTATTTATTTATTTGACACAGAGAGAGAGACAGCCAGTGAGAGAGGGAACACAAGAGGGGGGAGCGGGAGAGGAAGAAGCGGGCTCCCAGCGGAGAGGAGCCTGATGCTAGGCTGACCTGGGATCACGCCCTGAGCCGAAGGCAGATGCTGCCACCCAGGCACCCCTGATTTCCAAATTTCTAATGAAGAAACCAAGCAAGGCTTGATACGATTTTCAAATTACCTTTGTAGTTCTGAAACTATAGCCTGCCACTGAAGCCAAAATATAATTCCAATTACCATTCTTACCACAATTCTGAGCTCTTCAGATACTTTCTCAGAAAATTTTACCTTTGTGATCATAAATTTATGATAGTAAATATACAGTTTATTGGGAAAATACTTTAGTGATTCATTTATTTATATCTTTATTGCATCATTTAGAGATACTCAAGTGTAGTGACCTTGTGCCAAATAAAAACATCTGGAAATCTTTCTAAACTTTGGCTATAATTCCAGATTTCTTCCCTAGCATTTCATAGTACTGTCTGTTCAAAATGCAATAAAGTTTACATATAGTTCTTATTGGAATCCTTTTCCTTGGAACGCGTACAATTAAGTTTGATATTTTCCCCCAGATGTTACCTCCAGCTCCACAGCAACAATGAAAGCCATTAAACTATTTTAAAAATTGTGATTTTTCCCTTTAAGTAAATTATTAAGACACTTTTATGTGTAACAGTTGAAGCTTTGTGGTAATGATTGAAATTTACTTTCTTTTTTTTGTCAGGTATGTTTTATAAGTGAGACCATAAATCTAAATTGCAAAGTCTGTATTAATAAGTTCTACTAAACATTTCATGCCTAAAAATCCTTCTTTGTACTTAACATTAACACAACAGTAGTTGGTGTTAACAATGTGAATGATACTTTCAAAACATTTTTTTCTTTGATCAATTGAAACTCTCAGGTGAAACTTATAGAAGACACTTTTAAATTCTTTATTGTTGAAAATGATATATGATCCTTTTAATCTTCTCACTGATGACTGCATATATTGGAAGTATGAGTTTTAAGTGAACATGACTGCTTTTTGGATGAAATATGAGTTTAGCACTTCCAATCTTCAACACTACATTTTTGATCACTGTTTGCATTCATCATTCACATTACCTGCAATAAGTCATGTTTTCATTTCAGAAATGAAAATCGCTTGTTTTATTTTATAATAATTCTTACACAGTATCAAAAGACATTTCAGGATGTTTCAAGAAATGTTCCAAGCTAGAGTTCATTATCATATTTTCCCACGGTTTTAGAACATGAACATTTATGACATTTAAAAGGAACGTTAAGAAGCTAACCAACATTTTGCTGACCTTTCTGGGTGGTTTTTATTTTTTTTCCTCTCTAATTTACAAGGTTTAATTCAAACACAATATCCTTATAGAAAGTATACATGTTACAAGTGTACAGCCTGATAAATATTCACATACTGAACACACCTACATAATTAGCACCCAGATTGAGAAATAGAACATAACAGCATCCTAGACACCCCAATCCCGAAGCCTCTTTCAGTTACTTCCTTCACACTGAAAAGTAACCAACATCCTGTTTTTGTACTTTACATAAATAGAACCATAAAGTATGTATTATTTTGTGTCTGGCTTCTTTTGCTAAGCATTCGGTTTTTGAGATCATCCATAATTTTAAATGTATAGAACTTTCAATCTAATCTATTGTGTGAGAGTGCCATAACTTGTCTGTTTGGGTTGTTTCCAGTTTTGTGTATTATTAATGGTGCTGTTAAGAATCCTCACTGACCAACACGGTACCTAATAACTATAGGTGACTCCTTAAGTTTAAATAAAATTAAATGGAAAATCACGGCTTCTGGCTGGTTCAGTCGGTAGAGCATGGGACTCTTGATCTAAGGGTTGTGAGTTCAAGGCCCACATTGGGCACAGAGCTTACTTAAAAAAGAAAAATCACTGGGGCGCCTGGGTGGCGCAGTCGTTAAGCATCTGCCTTCGGCTCAGGGCACGATCCTGGCGTTCTGGGATCGAGCCCCATATCAGGCTCCTCCGCTAGGAGCCTGTTTCTTCCTCTCCCACTCCCCCTGCTTGTGTTCCCTCTCTCGCTGGCTGTCTCTGTCAAATAAATAAATAAAATCTTAAAAAAAAAAATCACTTTTTCAGTTGCATTAATCACATTCTAAGTACTCAAAAGCTACATAGCTGCTGTATAGACAACGCCGGATACAGACTACTTCCATCACTGCACAAAGTTCCATCGCACAGTGCTGAATTTATATGTTGGTGTGCGTATGGAATTGCTGGGTCACAGGGTATGCACATGTTCTGCACTGATAGTGTCAAACAGTTTTGGGATATCCATTATTAATATTTTGTTATAAATTCTCCTATTTAAAAATACTAAAATAATGTATCTACTTTTCACCTAAGAATTACAATGCTCTAAAAGTAAAACCAAATAAAAAGGAAACTATTTAGAAGTAGCAACTGTTAGGGCATGTTAACATTTCACAGGTAAAGCACAATGTAGCAACATTATTTACCATGACAAAGGACATGCTAACACATGTTGCAGATGTTTCTCCTATGCCATTACAACAAAAGGTCCATTACCAATGTCACAACAGAACTAACAAGTCTCTATCAGATTTTAACTTCAGTGCTCCGGCAGTAACATAATACTATTTACCAATGGTAGGATGCATTTCAATATTTTAACAATTGAGACAACCATGCTCATATTTATCAGTTAAGTCAGACCTGCTCATAATCTGAACTAACACTGGGTATTACCAATCTTTTTAAGGTTTGGCAATCTGAGGGGCCAATGTTGTTGCTGTTTAAATTGCATTTAATCACAAATGAATTTGTGCATCTGTACATACTCACTGATCTTTTTAAAAAATCATTTCTCGCCTCTTGATTGCTCATTTATATCCCTTGCCCATTTTAATTATATTCTTTTACTATTACATATTACATAATACATGATTGCCCATGTAAATCCTTTGACCATTTTAAATTACTAATTAATATTCTTTTTTATTAAGGAAATTAGTCATTTGTCTATGTAAGACTTACAAATATTTCTAAACTTGTAGTTTATCCTTTGTTTTTATTTTAAAGATTTTATTTATTTACTTGAGAGAGCCCACAAGCAGGGGGAGTGGCAGAGGGAGTGGGAGAAGCAGGCTTCCCACTGAGCAGGAAGCTTGATCCCAGGACCCCAGAATCATGACCTGAGCCGGGATCATGACCCGAGCCAAAGGCAGACGCTTAACTGACTGAGCCACCCAGGCGCCCCTCTCCTTTCTTATCATTTTAAATGACATGTAGTCAACTTTCTTAATCTCTTCCTTTTTGGTTTTTGTGTTTTATGACATATTTTGAAAGCCCTAATTTCTCAAGGAAGATATATAAGATTAGTTATTGTTTTTTTCTGGCTTTTGTTTTTAAAATATTTGATATATCTGTAATTTACTTTGGTATAAAAAGTGAGGAACAGATCCAGCTTTATATTTTTCCAAGTCGCCTTCCATGTCTAAGACACTGCTAGTTACCTACCTGGCATCCATTCTCCCTTACTAATGGAACTGTGACTTTGTGTAGGGCAGTAATGTGCCCAGCTTAAAATACTTTCCCAGGTTCTTGCAGCAAGGTGGCCAAGTGATGCAGTTCTATCCCAAGATACAGGGGGAAGTCACAGAGTGCAATTTCTAAATAAGGGCAACTTTGACTGACATGATCATTTTGGCCTCTTTCACCTTTCTTTCTGCTAATCTATATACTTAATACCTAGAGGTGAAGCAACTACTTTGATACAATGAAAATGAAAGCCACCCACCCAAAATAGCAGAGTAAAAAGATAAAACAAGGGGCGCCTGGGTAGCTCAGATGGTTAAGTGTCTGCCTTCGGCTCAGGTCATGATCCCAGGGACCTGAGATCGAGCCCGACATCAGGCTCCCTGCTCAGTGGGGAGCCTGCTTCTCCCTCTCCCTCTACTGTTCCCCCTACTGTGTTCTCTTGCTTTGTCAAATAAATAAATAAAATCTTAAGAAAAAATATATATAAAATGAGCCTGAGTCCTTGATGACATTAAATTGCCATATTATTCCTGGATTATATATCCTTGGATTTCTTATTATGTGAGAAATAGGAACTCCTATTTAGTGAAGCCATTGATCACAGGGTTGCTTCTTGTAACCATGTATGTTCTTATCTGATGCAATACTGCCACTTATTTAATAACTCATCTCTATTTTTTTTTTAAGTAATCTCTACACCCCACATGGGGCTCAAACTCAAAACCCCAAAGGTGCCTGGGTAGCTCGGTTGGTTAAGCATCTGACTCTTGGTTTTGGCTCAGGTCATGATCTCGAGGTCCTGGGATCAAGCTCCAAGTCAGGCTCTGTGCTCATCAGAGTCTGCTTGTCCCTCTCCCTCTGCTCCTCCCCCGGCTTGCATTCTCTCTCTCACTCTTTGTCTCTAAGTAAATAAATAAAAATCTTTAAAAAAAAATAAAAACAAAAACAAATGAAATCAAATTCACAACTCTGAGATCAAGAGTTGCATGCTCTTCTGACTGGGCCAGCAAGGTACCCTGATAATTCATCTTTTTTATTAATTTGACATGCTACCATTATCATGTACTAACTTCCCATATATAATTGGGTATATTTCTGGAAACTCTCCTGTTTCATTGATCTAAATGACTTCAGTATTATTAATAGCTAACATATTAGCTAATGTTTACTGAATACTAGGACAATTCAAAGGACGACAACCCCTTGAGTCTTAATTATTCAGTATTAATGTGTAGTACTTGAAAGCCTAAAACTAACAAGTGGAATAAGTGGAATAGAAAGGATTAAAAAGGAAAGCAAAGATGTTTCCATTATTTATATGATGGACTATGGTAAAAGGCAACTATACCTATGTTACTAAGTGGCAACACTGCTATTCCATGTTGTAATGAAAAGAACACTAGATTTGGGGTTTGGAGACAAACTCTTAACTGGTAGGTCAACAACGTTATTTTAGACAATCCTCTCTTAGGCCTACTTTTTTCATCTGTATAATGAGAAATGATTATACTTATTAGATGATCTTGAAGGCTTTGCCTAACTTTAACACTCTGAAAGACTAATGATTAAGGTTTTGAAATTCACTGGATATAGATCTGAATTCAGGATTCAATGATCAGGTTTATGTATTCATTCAAGAAGTACTAGGGATAAACTGATGAAAATGTCAGCAAATGTCTCTATCCCAGTGGAGCTTGCATTATAGTGGAGAATCATAATAATAAAAAAGATGGGAAGTGATAATTTACCTATGTTAAATGTGGAACCTGTCTAAAACAATTAAAAAAAATTTAAGACTGCATTATAACACACATATAGAAAAGGCAGAAAACATACAGCTTAATGATATTAAAAGCCAAACACCCATGAAAGAAGTCCTTCTCATCACTCTTTCCAAATACAAACCTTCTCCTTCCCCATTAAGGGTAACCACTAACCTTTTATGATGGTCACTTTCTTACTTTTTATAGAAATGACTTTGCCAATTGGATTGTGGTAGTGGTTGTACAACTATACAAACTTATTAAAAATTATCAAACTATATACTTATGATGGATGAACTTTGTGGTGTGCAATACACCTCACTAAAGCTGTTTTAAAAAGACTTTGCACCTAAATATGTATCTCTAAACACTGTCACTTAATTTTGCCTGTGTTTGAACTTCAGATAAATGGGATAATACAGTATAAGTTCTTTGGCTTCTGCTTTGTTCACTCATAATGCTTGTGAAATTCTCCATGTTCCTACATGTGGTTTTAGTCATTCATTTTCACTGCATTACATTCCACTGTGTTATCATACCTATTTATTCACTCTATGTTGACGGACATATGCTGTTTCCAATTTTTGGCTATTATGAATCATGTTACTATGCACATGTCTCTTGTGCCATATGTACATGCATTTCTGTTGGGTATATATCAAGAATAGAATTGTATATCTTAGCTTTTAATATTAAAAGCACGTTTCTGATACTGTACTTCTAAACAAAAGCCTTAACAAAGAAAACACGGCTTAAAATGTCAGGTATGGACTGCTGCCAATCTAACCTGTTCAATTTCATGAACTACTAAACTTCAGCCAAATGGGTTTTCATTTCCTTCTACATACCCCTATTCCCTCTGTCTAGATAGTCTTCCCTCCCATTTCTGCCTAGTTAACTTTTACTTATCTCTAAGATGTTCTTAAGCATCATTGCCGGGGAAGGCTTTTATTTATTTATTTATTTATTTATTTATTTATGATGTAAAGTTCGATGATTCATTAGTTGCGTATAACACGGAAGGCTTTTCTCATCTAATTCTTCAATTATACATTCTCTTGCTACCTCAAACCTATACTTATTTCTCCATTTGTTGCAATTGTTTTACAATTTGTGAAACTAACTGGCTATCTCTCCAACAATACTGGCCCATTAAAGTTAGCGTGTGCATGTGTGGTTTCTGCACATCACCGTATCTTTGCACCTAGCACAGTACCCAGCACATACAAAGAGGTCAATAAATACTTGATGAACATCTATCATCTCTTCACCTTCAGGGTACCCAATTCAAATGCTGTTTCTTCTGAATGTTTTTGTTCTTGGGGCCACCAACACAATTCTTTGAAAATAAATTTTTATTATGCAAAAGATTGCCCTAAGTCCCATGGGGCTAAGAAGAGTGAATATGAGGGACTTAGCACCTAGGCCCATCATCATAGAGAATAATTCTGCATTAGGACTAAAAAACATGCAGTGTTTCATTATCAAATGGTGCATACTATTTAAGTGATACTTCACATAGCAACTGATTAATTCCACAAAAGTGAGCAGGTCATTATAAAATCAAGCAAAAATATGGAATTTCAATCATTTACCTTCAACAATGACTGCTTATTAATGGGAACAGCAGCAATCCACTTTTATATTATCTTTTTTTTTCTTTATCACCAGATGACAAATTTCTCCCATAACCAGTCATTCTGTGTAATTGATCCTGTATAAATACTTTCCAGGAAGCTTTTTTTGCTTGCTCGTTTTTTTTGTTGTTGTTGTTGTTTTTTAAGATTTTATTTATTTATTTGATAGAGACAGCCAGCTAGAGAGGGAACACAAGCAGGGGGAGTGGGAGAGGAAGAAGCAGGCTCATAGCGGAGGAACCTGATGTGAGGCTCGATCCCACAACACCGGGATCACGCCCTGAGCCGAAGGCAGACGCTTAACCGCTGTGCCACCCAGGAGCCCCTGCTTGCTCAGTTTTTAATAAAAATTGCTCAGTGGCAACTATTGTAGAAAAACCAAGGTTTCTGTTCTCAAAACACTGAATTTACTTATATTCCAAGTGTTAGTTAAACAAAATGATTACAGGTAGCAAAGTTTACTTCCCCGCTATATTAATAACTTTCACATCCTCTAATTACAAGTTAAATGCAAAAATTTTATTTAAAAATTTTTCCTATTAATATCTAACTTAAAAAAAAAATCTCAGTGACAGCATTAGTATACCACTGAACTATCCAGAAGGGATGTTTAAGAAATTTTTTTCAAGGACACTTGCAAACAAACTATAAATATCTTCAAAGTAAAAACTTGTGGATATTCAAACTGAAAATAAGTTGAAAATAACTGAAACTGAAACTAAGAAAAGTTAAAACCAGGGTTACTACCAACACACAATGTAAAATTGGGAATTATTTTACTAATGCCATTTTTTTAAAAAAGATTTTATTTGGGAGAGAGAGTGTGCATGCGCATGGGGAAAAGAGGTAGAGGGAGAGAGAGAGAATCTCGAGCAGACTCACAGCTGAGCTTGGAGCCTGATACGGGCTCGAGATCATGACGTGAGCTGAAATTAAGAGTCAGACACTTAACCCACTGAACCACCCAGGCGCCCCTTACTAATGCCATTTTAATCATCCTGACACTCTTTCCTTTAATTAACCTTCAACTATGCTGCAACCTCAGCATATCAAAAGAATTTCAAATGAGAAACCCAACCTTAAATTTCATGTTTAATAATATACCTTGTACAGGAAATTTTTTCAGATCACTACACTCCATAGAGACACGATAGTGTCTAAAATTTATACCAGTTTGTTACAAAGAAAATATATTCATAAGTGGAACTTTCTTCAGAAAATATCATGATCTAAAGTTCAAAGATGTAAGAGTGCCTACCCTTTACTGATGTCAAAATCTTATTGTGGGATTTATTTAAAAAGTGGCAACAGATTCTCAAACATACAAACTACTTCCAGGAAATCATACAAATGAGAAATAAAACAGAAACTGTAATTCAGTTCCCCCTAAAGGGAAATTAAAAACTAGTATAAGGTAAGATGTAACACAAGGGTTCCATTAAAGAAACCATTTATGAAAGAGGATGATAAAACACTATTATTTTATGTTATCAGAGCAGAGAATTGCTAAGGGTGACTTTTAGCTCTATTAAGGCTTATTTCAGATTGCCATGCCATGCAACCAGAAAGAACTGTATTAACACAAGCCTCTGATGTGTGTTGTTCTCCTTTGGTGCAAAGAACAACACAACAAACCCAACTTGTTCAACTACAAAGAAAAATAAAAAAGAATTGTATGAAGGGAGCCTAGCTGGCTCAGTAGGTAGAGCATGCAACTCCTGATCTCGGGGTTGTGAGTTTGAACCCCATGTTGGGTACAGAGATTACTTAAAAATAAAAATCTTAAAAAAAAAAAAAAAAGAATTGTATGGAAGATATTATTACAAAACTTAAAATGTGTCACAATTCCCTAAAGCCTAAAACTGGCTAAGATATGCATAAAAATGTAAAAGATAAGTAAATAACAGTCGCCTTAAAATATTCAACTAGTTTTGCTGAATATGAAAAATATTGTTTTTATTCGTTTGTAGAAGCATTATTTTATTCAATGTTTAATTACAACGGAATTTTAAAAAATAAATTTGACTAAATTTTAAACAATAAAAATATCTACCTCATTATTTTAAGTCAATGCAAATTTTCACTAATTTAAAACTCTATATTAGCATTTTAATATTTGGGGAATTTTTGGAAACATACATTATTATATATAAAACTGTCTTATAATAGACCTTAGAAATAAGCAGGTTTAATAATGGTTCATAAAACTTTATAAATCTTCCTAACCTGTTAATTAATACAATGGAAATTATATAGCAATTTTGATTTTTAATCAAAATTTCAATTATTTTACAATCAATTTGAAACAGAAGTAAATATTTCTCATAATTCTCCTTTTGAGGATTAACATTCATCATGATTACTACAACTGATAACACTTAAAACACACACACAACTAGAAGAGACTGACTAGTTCTGTCTTAAAAATACTATTGAACTAATAATTAGGTTGGAATCATGATTTAAAATCAATATGACTTAGAAAATATTGTTATATAAAAATTCAAGGAAAGAACATTGTCACGGTCAGCTTATCACTGTTACTGTTAGCAGTACTGTATCTTGTACAAATTTACAAATTATTTCCAAACTGACAATCTGTTTTAAACTACTTTGCTCATTAGCACATGAAGATGTTGGCTGAGCTTGAAACATTATAAATTGTATCTATACAGACCCTAAATAAGGTAGTTCTCACGATTAAATGCTAATATTTTTAAATACCTTTTTAGAACACAAATACCTTATCTTACATCATTAGGGAATAAACATGATCCACATACGTAAACTTTTCACTCACATCTTAAAGAAATGATAGCTTATAAAAAATAAACCATTTTTTGATAGAATGGGTCCCAAAATGCCTTGACTTATTGCTTAGTAAAATACTACCCCCTGGTACCAAACCCCCAGCTTCTTAGGGAAGATTCCAGGGTCAAGACCATGAACATCAAATATAATAATCCACTGTAAAAAAGTACTGACCTCAGAAATTCCTTATCTGAGACAAATGTTTATTTTACAGTTGCTGCTTCTGTAGTTATTGATCCTCCCTCACAACTTCATATTTTAGGTTATAGAAATTCTATCCCTCTGGTGCTTCTATCTGTTGCCCTAAGCTTGTTTTTAAAAATTAGTATAGGTAATTTTCACATTATTCAGCCTCAAAGATAGTTTGATACTTTTCCTGCAGCTTAAAGTAAGATTTTTCTTTTTTTTAGTGGGATAGAGGGGGGAAAGGAGGAGAGATGGAATTGGTACCTTGCTGATTTGAAGACTTGGTTCAGAGTTGCTGGATACTTCCTGACACATGCTGCTAAAGGAATACCTACTAAGAGATGGCCATGGCCATGTTAGCACATTGAGGACAGCAATTAACTCTTCCAGCTAAGACCAGAAAGGATAATATAATAATTTGCTAATAGTTATCAGGGAATTTGCTATTTTATGGACATAAATAAAATATTTTATCTACTTTACAAAGTAATATTAACTAAAGCACACCTAGAGTCTATGAAATAATTTGCAATAAAAATATTACTAATTAAAATTTCTTAGGGCTTAGCAAATACTGCACATTTGTTAAAGAGTACCTGATACTTTTAATACAGGACAAGGTATTATAAAACAAAACACACAACTGGGAAGCATTTTATTTTTTTCTACTTCATTTAACATTGTTCAAGACCACAAGATTTTAAAGGTCTTTTCCAGGAACTTTTATGACTTAGGAGTACCACTTAAAAATATCTACTGATGCTATAAATATGACTATTTTTCTACATATTAACAATTATAATAACACCACATCCATTATACCTCTGTTCCTTTGGTCAGAAGGATAAACAGAAACTGAAATCAGATATTTAGGCATTCAAAAAAGGTTTTTCAAAGCACACCCAAGCAAACCTACATCAGCAACTGTTAAAATTAGTTTTAGTTGGACTACTTAATAAGGACATACTGAAGCACGTATGAGACTTTTTAAATTATATACAATTTAAAAAACAAATTTGAATTTATAAATAAAAAGATTAATGGCCAAATTAAAGAATGGTTAAGCATCAGATTTAAAATACCTTAACTTTTAGGCTATTCAGAAATATATTTTATGAATAATAAGAATTATTTCATAAATATATATGTATAAATATAAATATATATCTACAGGATCTATGATGCAGGAGAAAACCCTTTAAAGAAAAAAAATTGCACTTTTAGATTATCGGGATGCTGCCATATTTACCCTTTGAATGAAATATAATTACCACTCCAGGTGCTTTTGGCACAAGTTTATAGGTGGATATTGACACAATCTTAAAAACACAATGCTTTTATATTTTATTCACTGGAATATGAAGAATCAAACAGAATTTGGAATTCTGACCAAAAAAAAATCCAGATGACTGCAAATGCTTAATTAAATACAAAAAATATGGTTTTAAAAAGACCGCAAACCTGCCTTTACATGTAGAACATGTAAAATTTTACCAGCAACAGGTTTTCTTCAATCACCTCAGCAAGAATTCCCAGACTACACACAAACGTAACATTGTCTTTTTCTACTCATAAATGACTTAGATCACACCCCAGTATATAAGGACAAAAAATAAATGTATAGTAAAAAGATTGGATAAATCAGGAGAGGCTTTTTGGTCTTGAATTCTTCACCCACTAACAATGAAGCAGCACTGTAGGCAGCCCAAAACACACCAAACAGCTTTAAAAAAACAAACAAAAAAGACAAAAGGCAACATATTAGCAAGTCAATCAACATTCTGGGTATCAGAGAGTAAAATAACATTTACAGTATTTTCTTAAAACAATTCTGACAACCAACTGTGATAAACAGTAAAACTTATTAAGAATGTTTAAAATTATTAAGAATGTTTGTCCTTGCTCCGTTCCTTGTCTTATGCAAATGAAATCTTTTGTTATCAAACTTGTCTCATCATAGGAATCACTTGGGGTGCCTATTAAAAAGAGAATCCTAAGGGGCGCCTGGCTGGCTCAGTTGGTGGAGCATGAGATCTCGGGGTTGTGAGTTAGAGCCCCAACGTTGGGTTTGGAGATCACTTAAAATCTTAAAAAAAAAAAAAAAAAAGAATCCTGGGATTCACTCTAGCTCTGCTGAACCAAAATCACTAAGGGAAGGGTCTTGTTACTGGTCTTTTTACCAGTGTCCCTAGTGATTTAAAATAAGGCAACTTCTGGCCAACTGCTTCAACAAATTTGGTTGCTGAAAGAAAACGAACTAATCATTACAAAGTTAACATTTTCCTGTTTCTTCTTCTAAGAAGTAGGAAAACAGACTAAGTGAAAATTTTACAGTGTTTATTAAGTATAACAGCATTTTCCCAGGAATAGGTAAAAGTATAGGGTTAAATAAAAAGGAGGAAAAAAAATAACATTTTGGTCAAGAGTTTAACTAAATAAAATGTACCATGGTTTTCTGATTATACACATACCTAATCTTAAATTATTTCCACTAAAAATTTATATAGTACTTATTGAAGTAGTAAGGCATTTTATAGAGTAAAATGAAAGGAAGAACTTCAAGGGTAGAAATCAGGGAAACTATGACAGAAAAAGACTTGGCACAGGGCAGGATTTCTCAACCTCACACTACGGACATTTTGGGGCTGGATAATTGCTGTTGGAAGCTGTCCTGTGCACTGTAGGATTTTTGGCAGTATCCCTGGCCTCTAGCCACTACATATTACTAGTAAGATTCCAATCCTAACCCATTTGTGACACCCAAAAATGTCTCCAGATATGGCCAAATGTCTTTGGGAGGCAAAACTGCCCTTGAGAACCACTGGTAGAGAGGTCAAAAATAAATATTGGCAGACTGAAAATGTATTTGAGATGGTCCAATTTTCTATTGTGTTTTTTAAATTAAAACAAAAAAACTACAAAATATTTTAAACTTTCAGAAAAGTATAAGGAAATATATAAGATTATGATCAAATTGCCTTTGTATGTCAAGGTATGTTATAAATAAATGGTTAAAGATTGGTAAGAATTATAGAGGTTTAATGTTAAAAAATAGTGCTGGTAGATTAATCTGTATTCTGATGTTAGATTTAAATGACAAGAGTTTTGCAACATATTTCTCAACACATCTTGGACTGAAACAAACATATAATAGCTCACTATACAAAGAAGATTAAACAACTAGGAAAAAATTTTGGCAAAGAAAAATCTGAAGTCTAAAACAACTGTATCCTTAATTTTTAACGATATAAAAAACTTTTGTCTTTTATTAATAATACATTCATAAGTTGCATAAAGAATATTAAAGACTAACTTTCAGCTGAACTCTATTATTAAAAGTGACCAGAGGACACACAGTTTTATCAATTTTGGGAGTTGTCTCAGAAGTATTCAAACAGTCAAGTTTTTTAACCCAAGTTAAAACAACACATAAACAGGAAGGATCCTGAATGATTCAGTAAAGTGGTATGTTCGCTAAAGCTAGATAATTAAATGTCAGCAATGGGGCTAGCTTCTGCACTGCAAGACTTGTACTAAGCCAAGTGCTAATAATGCCAATTGGATTAGAATAGAGAGAAAAGAATGATATTCCACTTGGTCTCTAAAGTGTTCATGCAGTTCTAACACACAAAGATGTTCTCAAAATATCCTTTTATATTATTTGTAATCACAACAGCTACCACTTGAGTGCCTACTCTATATCAAGCATATATCCTTTATCATCTGGATAAATAGTTGTTAAGATTCCCAATCTGCAGAGGAGGATAAGAAAAGATATCCCTCCAAGGGAGGCAGCAAGTAAGTGGAAGAACCAGAATCTGAATTTAGAACTGACTGGTTTCAAAACCCACACTTTCTAATGCCCAATGCTTCTATGGCAGGATTAGCCTGTAGTTACTCAAATCTAAAAGGAATCATTTCTTTTACATTTGAATTAGTAATCAACTGTAAATAAAACCAAATGTCATAAAAATTAAGTGGCTCTAGTTAAAAACAAATACTTTAATGTGAAGGCTACATAATGGCAGTTCTGAAAGTGGTAGTCTTAAGAAGTTCTATGTTTTTTCATAAAGAAAAAAATTACATTCATTGTGTCATATACGTACACGTGCTAAAGCGGTCATTTATTTTCCAAAGTTGTTCAAAACTAATAAATACCAAATTTAAGTTATTTTACTACTTATTAATACTTAATATTATCATTAAATATTTAATATGGGTCTATATGTTAATGTAAATTTAATACAGCATAAAGAAACCCTGATCTCTGTAATACAGAAAAGCCAATTTATTAAAACCATGTCTATTATATTTGATTTATATTTAAATATTCCTATTATATTTAAATAGGAGTAACAGTTATTAAATAATGTCCAGTAAAATTTTAAATAAATATCTCCCACAAAATCTAAGTCATATGAAGTTCTCAGTGTAGTACCTTATAGCCTTATTTGCTCTTTGTTCTTTACTCCCCTCCAGACATACATTATAATTTCTGGTGATTAAAATGGGAAAATAAAAGAAACACAATCGGTAAAACCAGTGAGTGAGATCACTGTTCCAAAACACTTAAAAATGTTTGATAGTTACAGATTACAATCTTCGTGGCAGATAACTAGTATACTTTTGTTCCTGGAAAACAGTTAAGTACTTTTTATAATATACACTACTTACTTTTATAAGTGTAGATACCACTTCAAATGATCCAACCACCAAAAGTATAGGGGCTATTACAATGAGAGGAAGTAGTGAATATCCTATAACTCCAAGAACTTGGCCATATGCAACCTGTGAATTTTAAAGTTTTAAATAAATATCATAGAAATCAAGATAATTATTTTAATCACTACTGAACATCACATATTCATGGTTGTATTTACATAAATATGACAAGAAGAAATTATGAAATATCATATGCTTTATATTTCAAATTATCATATTATCAGCTATGTTCCTGGACAGTCTCATCAACCCACCATAGTTTCCATTATCATCAACTTTCTGATGATACCCAAATCCACATTTCCAGCCCTCTCTCCCTTTTGAAACTTATATATCTGATTACCTTCACTATATCTACTTACAGTTGTAGAAGGATTATTTAAAGGGACCACAACCATCTTATTCAAACAAAAATTCAAGGTCTAAAGAAGCTACGTGTGACAAACGCAGGCTAAAAGGGAAGGGAGGGCAGGCAGGAGAGACTGAAGGAAAAAATATTTAGTGGCTACTGTGTGCCAAGCTCTGTGACAGATCAAGACAGATCAAACGCAGCAACAATCCTATGAAGTAGGTATTACTGCCTCCATTATTAAGAAACTGAATTTTAGAGAGACAAAATGCTTTGTTCAGGAAAGCAAAATGGGTAAGAGAAAGAGTTCAAATTAAGATCTAGATCTCTCTCTCTTTCTTTAAAAGATTTTATTTATTTGAGAAAGAGAGTGTGTATGCATACACAATTGAGGGGAGGCAGGTGGAAGGTGAGTGGGGAGGAAGGGCAGAGGAAGGGGGAGAGGGAGAGGCAGACTCCATGCTGAGTGTGGAGCCTGCTAGGGGGCTCAATCCCTCCTGAGATCATGACCTGAGCCAAAGTCAGACGCTTTTAACTGACTGAGCCACCCAGGCGCCCCTAAGATCTAAGTCTCTTAACTCTTACATCAACAGTCCTAAATTACCAAAACATTTAGTGATACCTATTTTCATATAAATATTACATGTGGTTGTGTCAAAGATATAACAAATAATATGTGAACAAACGTAATTTGTACCAGGGGGGCAGTAGCGGGGCAGAGGGAGAGAGTCTCAAGCAGACTCCATGCTGAGCCGGGAGCCTGATGTGGGGCTCGATCTCAACTGGAGTGAAATCAAGAGTTGGACGCTCAAGAGGCTGCACCATTCAGGCGACTCCAAAAATCTTTTTTTTTTTTTTAAAGAGGCATAAACAATGGAAACTAAACCATAAAATAATCATGGGATTTGAAAACATCGTACACATCTGGGAGAAACTAAAAGAAAAATTCACACAGGCCATATAGGTTGGTAACTGTATAAAGAACTGGTTCCTAACTGATACATTAAAAATGTATAAACCTAAAGGCACACCCTAGCACTCACCACAAGAAGTAATAACTAAAGGCTCACCGGGCTGTGGATGAAACCCCCGAGCACTCTCAGAATACAGATAATGCAGATCAAGTTCATTCTCATTGCTCGTATACCTCAGACTATTCACAATAATGTAAGCCCCGAAGTATATACAAAATCATGAATAAAATGAAAAAAAAGTAACACCATCAAAAGCACCAGGAACAAAAGTCTAATCCTAAACTCTTAAGTTTAGATCAGATACATGAAATAAAGAGAATGAGTATAATGAAAGAAAAGCCATTCACAGGAATCAAAGCGTTATTCTGTATAAGATAACTGCATTACTTTGGAGAAAATAAAGTTTGAGGAAACCTATTTCCTCATCTCTATAGTAATTTCCATTTGTGACACTGTGAATGATCGTATTTTCATATCATTCCTTGAATTCTGCCCATTGTATAATTATATATTCTATATCACAAAATAATGTGTTGTTTTACTATATTAATAAATGACATAATTTTCTTTTAAAAAAGAGTTGCTTAAACAGAAGAACAGAAGATGGGACAACAGCAACATAATTTTGGACGCTGGAAAACAGATGAACAAGAGCTTAGTAACAGACCTGGCAAATCTTTCTACCAAACATGAAAAAAGGGCTCAAGGTCTCTGCATTTAGCAATCAATGTTCATAGACTCAGCACCCACAAGGTAACTCTGTCTGCAATTCTCTCTGCTCTACTCCCTCCACAGAATAAACTGAGAGGAGAAAAAAATTAAACTGCTAGAACTCCTAGGTTTATAGTAATTCACAAAGCCTTTTTAATGGGGCAGTTCTGAAGGTGTGGTTCATGGGCCACTGAGGGTCCCAGAGACTCTTCCAGAAGAATGGAAGGTCAAAACTATTTTCTATAAAAATAATAAAACATTATTTGCCTTTTCTCTTTGGGTTCATATTGGTACTAACAGAGAAAAACAACAGTGGATAAAATGTGCTGCTTCACTGTGCACAAACTACTAGTAGTCACTGTACTCTTCACTACTACACAATCACAAAGAAGAAGAGAAAAAGCTAGTTTTACTTAAGAATGTCCTTAATGAAGAAGTTAAAATGATTAATTTCATTAAATCTCAACTTTTGAGTATGTCTTTTTAATATTCTGTACAACAAATGGGAAGTACATAGAAAGCATTTCTTTTCTAAGATTTTATTTATTTGTCAGAGAGAGAGCACGAGAACAAGCAGGGAGAGCAGTAGACAGAGGGAGAAGTTCCTTCGCAAGCGACTTGAAGCCAGGACCCCAGGATCATGAACTAAGCTAAAGGCAGACACTCAACTGACTGAGCCACCCAGGTGTTCCCAGAGAAAGCATTTCTGTTGTATCCCGGTTCAACAGTTATCCCAATGAAAAGCACTTACAACTGTTTAAGAGCTGAATTAGATGTGTTTACCATGGGACACCATTTTTCCTTGAAAGAACAAATGAAAGACAAACTATGGTTATTCAGAGTTGGGTGTAAACATGTTCTTTTTTTTTTTTAAGATTTTATTTATCTGAGAGAGAGAGAGAGAGAGTGAAAGAGAGCACAAGTAGTGGAGAGAGAGAAGCAGGCTGCCCATTGAGCAGGGAGCTGATCTAACCTTTAGTCTGGGGACGCCTGGGTGGCTCAGTCGGTTGGGCTTCTCCCTTCGGCTCAGGTCATCATCCCAGGGTCCTGGGATCGAGTCCTGCATTGGGCTCCATGCTCTGCGGGGAGCCTGCTTCTCCCTCTGCCTCTGCCTGCTGCTACCCCCGCTCGTTCTCTCGCTCTCAAATAAATAAAATCTTTTAAAAAATAAATAAATAAACTTTAGTCTGATCTAAACTTAAAGATGGGTGGTGGTATTAATGAATGTGATTTTCTGATATTGTACAGTAAGATGTGTCAACATTTGGAAGATTTGCAAAACTCAGTGAACCAGTGTTTTCCAAATGACCATGAATGGGTAAAAAGATCCACCCAAAGTAAATTTCAATGAAACGGAATATCAAAAGTTCATTAAGATCATTTGAGATCCCTTACTGCAATAAACCTTTAAGAAACTATTACTTGTTGAATGTAGGTGTAGTTTCAGAGAAGAATATCCACAATCATCTGAAAAAGCTATTAAAATATTCTTCCTTCCAGGCGCCTGGGTGGCTCAGTCAGTTAAACATCTACCTTCGGCTTAGGTCATGATCCCAGGGTGCTGAGATCGAGCCCCACATGGGCTCCCTGCTCAATGGAGAGCCTGCTTCTTCCTCTATTCCTCCCCCCTGCTTGTATGCTCTCTCTCAAATAAATAAAATCTTTTAAAAAAATACTCTTCCTTTTCCAATTATATATGTTTAAGGCCTTCTTTTTGTCATATTCTTTAACCAAAACAATGTATCATAACAGATTGAATACAGAAAGCAGATATTAGAAACCAGCTTCCACTAAGCCGGACATGAAAGCTACTCGCAAAAATGTAAAACAATGCCACTCTTACCACTTTTTTGTTTAGAAAAAGTTGTTTTTCTTTAAAATGTATTATTTATGGGCACCTGGGTGGCACAGTTGGTTGAGCGGCTGACTCCTGGTTTTGGATCAGGTCGTAAGATCAAGCCCGTATCGGGCTCTGCACTGGGCACAGAGTCTGCTTAAGATTCTCGATTTCCCTCTCCCTCTGCCACTCCCCGATGCACTCTCTCTCTCTCAAATAAATAAGTAAATAAATCTTAAAAAAAGAAAAGTATTATTTATGTTAAAATGTATTTGGTTTTATATTTAAATGAGTAAATATATATTTAAAATTTTTAAGTATTGATAAATAAAACCCACACAAAGAGATCTCCTTGGGGACCTGAGATCAAAAGTTTGAGAACTCTTGTACTAGAAAATAAATTATATGCTTCCCTAAAAACCTGTAAATTACTTATGAGTGGTATGGGATCTTTTCTTTCTTCTTCCTTTCCTGTAACATTTATTGAGTATGCACAATACTAGTATGTTGATCATCTTAGGGGAAGCAGTATAACTTAAAAGCAATTCTGGGACAAGAAACAGTTATGATGAATATAGCTACTGATAATATCTACAATACCAAAAATAAAGTTTATGATAAGAAACAAAGGCTATTTTCAAAATTAACTACTTACTTCTCCACCAAGAACTCTGGCCAGTAAGAAAATTGTTAGGGAACCAAATATCCAAATGGTTATAATCCATGAGACCACCTTAAGGGAAAAAAAAAATTCATGCAATTAATGTCTTTGTACCAAATCAGATGATAATTTCTCTGGAAGTCAATTCTCTGCTAATATAAGATAGTTTCGTATATCCAATTTCAGGTCATAGAGAGTTTGAGTTCCCAGGTATCTTTTCAAAACCTAGTAAGAATGCAATGTGTTAATACAATTTTTTTTTAAGATTTTATTTATTTATGTGACAGAGAGATAGCCAGCGAGAGAGGGCACACAAGCAGGGGGTGTGGGAGAGGGAGAAGCAGGCTCCCAGCGGGGGAGCCCAATGTGGGACTCGATCCCGGAACGCCGGGATCACGCCCTGAGCCCAAGGCAGACGCTTAACAACTGCGCTACCCAGGCGCCCCGTGTTAATACAATTTTACATGCAAACTGAGAATTTAGCAATGATCAATTGCCTAAGGAAATCTCAGTATTTCAAGATCTATGATCAAATATTATTGTAAAAAAAGAACCAAGTATTTACTTCCAAACCTCTGGTTTACAACATCTCGCAAGGAAAATTCATCCCTGAAAGAAGTTATAGGTCTTCTCCCAAGGTCTTTAAAATTTATGTTAATTACATATGTATCTAAGTGATAGAATATGGGAGATGTTTCAGACAATTTTAACTCTTGAGACTTAGTATTATAACGATATACACCTCTATTTCCAAGTTTTGTCTGCTTGGAGGGTCTAGAAATAATGAAGCCCCAATAGCAAAATAAGCATACTTATTGCCCAGATCCTGGTTTCTAAATATCATTCCCTGATAAAAGGAACTAGGATTCTTTTGATAAATAATTGATTTCCGGGTTGGGGCAGGGAAGATAAAAGATGAGCCCAGAATACTCTGGAATTAGAAGGAAAGGAAATGCTCAAAAACCTAACGGGAAGATGTTGAAAGGACATAGAAGCTAACCTGAAGGAGTTCCCAGTGGCTAAAGCTGGAATAATCTTAGCCATAAAATAAATGATGATAGCATTGGGTTATAATCCATAAAATAAAATAAATATTCATGATTCCATACTGACATAAATAAATAAAACAATAAAACAATAATTGAGCAATGGCAAAGAATGGATAGCTGTTTCATAGAGGATACCAATCAATACCTGTGGAAGGAATCAGGAAAACAGAAAACTACCATTCAGTAAATACTACAGTAATAATTGCTGAACTCAAGATCCACCAATAGATGCTAAAATTACTGAGCTAAAGTTTGATGAGAAACACTGCATAGTCTCTGCATAGTCGTAAAGTATCTCTATAAGATATTTCTTTATTAATTAAAAAGGGAAAAATAGCAACTTTACAGTGGAGAAACTGGGCAGATACCACCCCATCACCTAATCAAGCAGCAATGTTAACAGCACCAGTAAAAGATATATCATATCACATACTCCCTGATAGTACACAGAGGTGTACACAAAGTAGTATCCTTGCCAAAAATTCATGACCCCAATCTAGTCATAGAAAACATCAAGTAAAACCAAACTGAGCGACGTTCTATAGAGGTAGTAATCTATTTTTAGCCTTACAACCCTTCGTTCAAATGAAAGATTATACAAAATAGGTAAAATCAGAGATGGTCTAGATGAAGGATTAGTGGTGAGTAGTAGAGCAGAATCCCCATTCAACTTCCTCAATTTATCTCATACTTCCAACTGAATACCTGATAAAAACTACTGATCTAAGGTAAGTATTAATAAGACTAGTGTTATATTACATTAAGGATCTTGCTATTGAGAGACTATTTTAGATCAACCAAATGAACACTAAATGTAATAACAACTGTCCTTAAAAAAAGGAGACAGAGGGAGTTTTGACTACAACAGAAAAGAAGAAGGTAATGTGACCATGGTAACAGAGGTTGTAGTCATGCTGCCAGAAACCAAGGAATCCTGACAGCCTCTAGATGTGGGAAGAGGCAATCAACAGAATCTGCCCTGGAGCCTACAGAGGAACCAGTCCTACTGACATTTTGATCTTAGCTCTTTGAAGCTCATTTGAATTTCTGACTTCCATAACTGTAAAATCCCTGTTTTAAGCCACAACGCTTGTGGAAATTTGTTACAGAAGCAACGAGAAATGAATTCATTTCCAAATCATTCAGTGATAAAGAGTTGTTTTTTATTTCCCTAAAACCTTAAACTTTAAGGCTTACTTTAAGGAGTAATGTGTGTATGTTGTGTTTTGATAATAAAGATAAAGCCCCTGAGAATAGAACAAAGTATTATATAAAACCAAATTCTGATGGAATCCTTGTCATTATTTATTAAAATTTTTATTTATTATTATTTTTTAAAGTAAGCTCTAGGCCCAATGTGGGGCTTGAACTCACAATGCTGAGATCAAGAGTCACATGCTCCATTGACCGAGCCAGCCAGGAGCCCCTAAAATATTTACTTTAAAAACGAATAAAAGAACATGTTATGAGTATTGTGTTTCAAACTGTTCATCCCTTGAGGGAAATCACAAAGGGCAAGGGCAGCCCTTCTGGTCACTTCCACTCAGCTTCTGGTCACTTCCACTCAGCTGATCTGTTTACCCCAGTTGCAATACAATTATTGATACTTTCTACGTAAATGATGATGTAAAAGTTTGGATAGCATTTAAGTACTCCCCACTTATTTAATTAAAAAGAGTTCTAGAGATGAACAAGTTAGAAATAATGAGTAAAAGTAAAGCATTTCTTAAACATAATGTAGCATTACAGTTAATGTTTGGCTATTTTTAATTTTAAAACTTAAAATATTTCAAATTTCTATAAAGTAACATATACTTACCCTAAATTGTCCATATAATGATATCATGGAAAAGAAAAGAACAACAGCCAGAGGACCCCAAAAGTCAGGATTGTCCCTCACCACTTGTCTATTAAAACCAAGTGATGGCATTGGCATCAAAACACACCGGATTTTGTAGTAAATATCCTTTAGATCGATATCCAATTCCTCCCTATAATATAAAATAAAAATTCTTAAAAAGCATATATTTCTGAGTACTGAGACAGCCACAATAAAATTTAAGAAAAGTTTAAATATGACAGTGTTATCTCCATTGGTCAACAAAGCATTGCATTTGAAGTACAGTATTTCACTGATTTCATGGTGTACATTTTCAACTTTTAACCTCTCTAAAATCAGGATGCTTGTCACAATTGTGTGGTGTCTTATCTTGTCAGCCTGGAGTAAAGCCAACTGCTTCCAAGATCTGCTTTTCCATTTTCCAGTCTTCTGGAGGCACTTTGGGACAACTTTAAATAAAATCTTCTGCTTGAGCCCTCCTTCTTGACCATACTGATAATTCAGACTGCAATCCTATATGAGAACTGGTGTGGGGTTTCCATTCTTGGGAAATTTTTCTTCCAACACCCCACCCACTGCCAAACTGAGACAAGAAAATGTCCTTGCTGTCTTTTTTTGTATGGTGGGTTATTTCTCATTTATCCTTACACTAAGGAGACAGCCCTTTGATGTCTTAGCTTTACACTGCCTTACATATTGTTTCCTCCTTATTGATAAACATAAAATAACTGCATCTTATACTTTACTATTTTAAATTTGATGAAATAAGTTATATTAAGAAACAGAACACTTTAGCACTTAATCTACCTATAATTACCACAGAAACTAACCTGATAATGCCTTGATTTTATAGAGTTATAGGTTCTTTCCCAAGTTGTTAAATTCTTTACTTTTTTCCCCCAAATGATAATGCTTAAAAAATTTCAAGTACTATGAAGACAGTGAAAGACTCCCTATAGTCCTGCCAGTGGTAGCTCTAGAATTTCTCTATGGGAGAGATTCTGGAGTGCTAATCTTTTTGGAAGTTAATTTGCCTTAATTTCCACAGCAAGCACCCTGCTTTTTCACTTAGACTGAATGCTTACTTGAGATAGTTATAGGCCCAAGTAAGCCTTACCAGTTTGGAATATCTGTAAGTGTGTAAGTGTGTTGTATGAGCGAGTGAGAGAGATATACAGAATCATAATTCTTTCAATTTTTACCATTCGACAGGCTAAAAATATTCTCTCATTATTTTTTCTAATTACTAGTAAAACTGAAAAACACCTAGAAGTTTAACCAAAAAGGTTAAGATCTGCCATACTTGTCTTTAAATAACATGAAAGAATATAATCATCCCATAGACTAGTTTGAAAAAAACAAAAAATACATATTACTATTTTTACATACAAGAGTGGCTTGTTATCTTCAGGATCATCATCTTCAACTTCCAAAAGCCAGCCATATCCTCTTTGTCTCAGAAATGTAGTAGCTGTAGATTCTTTAATAAAATCTCCACCAAGGTTTAATTTGACATCTGGGGATGCTATTGAACCACTGAGATCTTAGGAGAAGAGAGGACAAAACTATAAACCAAGGTAAAAATGTCTGAATCTTAATCAACATGAGCATAATATTCAAGTAATGAATCATCTGAAGATCTCTAACTATGAGTATTTGCTATTGCATACAATCCTCATATTTTATAGCTGATAAATACGTAAAAAACATTTTTTATTTTACAACAAGAAAATGAAAGATGAAGGAAGTGAAGACATTTAAAAGATTTCAGATAATTAACTAGACTGATAAAAGAATCTAGACTTATAACACAACTTTATATAGAAGATATATACAAAATATATTACATGATATCATTTTGGATTCCCTTCATTATATGTACACTATATGCTTCAGAACAAAGTGACTGTATAAATTCTTTCTAAAGGCATTATACATGTTTATATATAAACCCCTAGATAGAATTTGCTAAAGAAAAACTGCAGATGATTTTCCCCTACATTTTCATGTATTTATTTACACATTTTTTCATTTAAATCACCAAGTATCTATGCTAAGTGCTCTGTATATTAATGCTTGGTTCTGGATAAATTTGACTAGTAAGAGTTCCCCGCTAATTAAGCTCTGCTCTTTTATGTAATTACATCATTCATCTTTAGTTTGGACAAAAATAAAGGTGTTTTGGGGTTTTTGTTTTGTTTTGTTTTTAGAGCAGCTCTAAAAAGGAGTAAAGAGATTCAGTTATCCACATTATAAAGTAAATTTCATTCATAGTCTCAACAGTGCATTAGAGGTTACAGATAATTACAATAGTACCAATGCCACATTTTCTGGTTGAAAAAAAAAAGGGAATAGTAAGGGAACTGAGGTCATACAGGAATTGAGAAAAAAAAACATCTGTAGGACAGACAATGCGTACTATTAAAACAACCATCGTTGCTGTTAACTAGAAGCCATATGACTGGGGTGATAGTTTAGAAAATTATCTTGGCAAGGACAAACCACAACACTCTTAACACGGACTCTCCTTCCCTGGAAATCATATACAATATAAAGAAGAGCTTAATTTGCACATTACTCAAAAATCTGGGTGAGTTTTTGAGAATTGCTATTAAAATTTTGGCTTAGGGGCGCCTGGGTGGCACAGCGGTTAAGCGTCTGCCTTCGGCTCAGGGCGTGATCCCGGCGTTATGGAATCGAGCCCCACATCAGGCTCTTCTGCTATGAGCCTGCTTCTTCCTCTCCCGTCCCTGCTTGTGTTCCCTCTCTCGCTGGCTGTCTCTCTCTCTGTTGAATAAATAAATAAAATCTTTTAAAAAAAAATTTTGGCTTAAACTTCAATTAATGCATGGCTAAATTATGAATCACATCTTGTTCTGGTTGTTGACAACTCTTGCAATTAACTGTAATAAAGTTTGCATTCTGAGGAAAAGAACTAGTTTAGTTACTAAAACAGCAAATCATTAATGTCTTCTGTCTCCAGTTTCCTATTCAAAATTCTTTCCAGGTTTAACAGTGTATGATTCTAAAAAGTTTTTATAAGGGAGTTAACTCAGCTAGAAATAAAATATAAGTACTTTCGAATTCGCTGTCCTTCCCTATTTAGTTTAAAAATAGTCCTTGTAAATGCTATCATTGAATCTTGGGACTAAAATATTCTCCGAAATTACTTTCTGTTTTAATATAAGTTGAAAAATAAATAAAAGATGTGAAATGTAACTAAAATTCCATTTCCAATAGGTACAAAGAGTGCTTTTTTTGATTTAAGAAGAGGAAGATTTAGATCAGGAAGTCATTAGTATGGGAATAACATTAAAGGTTTTAGAATTATGAGGCAGGAAAGGACCTTAACGACTGTTTCCTGGCCTCTAGAAAGGACGGCCCTTAACTGTGCTTAATCTAAACCAAAAAAGGATATGTAAATTATAGTGCTAAGAAATGCTGTGATAAAGAATTATATGTTTAGCAGTTTGTCATAGCATGGATGCCAGAAACTCAAAAGGCACCTTTAGCTTGATTTTGTAGTTTTTTTCATTCCATTTACTATAAAGTAGGAAAATATCACGGACATATGCAGGAATGCCAGTAACAGCAGTTTGACACAACACTTAGTGTCCCCAAGATATAATTAGGTGTGGGTATGAAAAAGCAACAGAAAAGTCCAAAAAACTGGTAGTTAGCTTAACATGTTAACAAGAATGTCAGAAAACAAGAACATTCCAAACTACTCCAGGAGGACAGGTGTTTTAAGTTAAACCAGAGTTAAGAACCAGCTACCTTGGTTGTCAGCTCTAAGACAGGTACTATAAAACATTAATTTTAAATTAATTCTTTCTTGCTATACTATTTATAATATTCTTGTCATTTGCTAAGTAAAAACAATGTAAAGATAATAAACGTAAGTATTTATTTTTTAAATATATATTTGTGGGTGTTTTTTTTTAAAGATTTTATTGATTTATTTGAGAGAGTGAAAGCGAGAAATATCACAGAGGGAGAGGGAGAAGCGGACTTGCTGCTGAGCCGAGAGCCCAATGCGGGACTCAATCCCAGGACCCTGAGATCATGACCTGAGCTGAAGGCAGACACTTAACTGAATGAGCCACCCAGGTGCCCCAGTATAAGTGGATTTAAAAGAAAATAATCTTTGAAAAAATCTACTGCAAAAAGAAATCTTAAAAATGTTTTCACTTGTTTGCCTCAGAGCGAAAAAGAGTATCAGTAAAGTTTCAAGTTTTACTGAAAGCCACCTGGAAAAACTGCAGGATAAGATTTAATAGTAATTTTCCCTCCCTTTAAACTCAAGCGTATTACTAGATAAGGGATCTTTTCTGTGAATCTTCTCAGTCTGGAAACTTCACCTGGAAAGATGAGGAAGAACTCAGTCAGTGCTATAGGATACTATACTCAGGATGAGATTTACTGATCTGCTCCTAGACGAGTTCTAGATTTCTGAGAAAGAATAGTGTCCTGCAATGAACAATTAACATTTTGGTGATATTTGTTAACTTCTTATAAATGTGAAGAAGCTTTTTCTTATATAACAAGGGCAAGGATAAAAAAATTCTCATTTCATGTGAAAATGAAATCCATGTGTGCTTAAATCTAAAACAGAATTGAGTACTTATGCAGCAAAACAAAACAAGCACGTTTCACACTGAAAGGATAAATTCTATTGTTCCATTTTAGAGATAAAAACATTTTAATGCTTGCATAGGGCAGTGAAAAGAGATCAAGAAACTAATGGAAGTAAATAATGATCTTATAACTGCTAGACTTACATTAGAGTTTGATGTTATTCCATAAGAAAAAAAAATTTAAAGATTTTATTTATTTATTTGAGAGAGAGAGAGCATGAGCAGGAGAGAGCAGTAGCAGGCGGAGGGGGAGGGGCAGAGGGAGAAGGAGAAGCAGACCCAAGACCCTGGGATCATGACCCATGCTGAAAGCACACACTTCACTGACTGAGCCACCCAGGAAGAATAATTTTTATTATTCACCCCATAAGAAAAATTTTTAAAGCCTCATATAAAATTGTATCTTAGGTTATATTTTTATTCATACTACTTTGACTTATGGTTTTAGTACCTTTACTATTCAATATTGTCAGTAAATTTTTATATTGTATATAATACTAATTAAGATCAACTAAATCAGGGTGCCTGGCTGGCTCAGTTGGAGAGCATGTGACTCCTGATCTCAGGGTCATGAGTTCTAGCCCCACGTTGGGTGTAGAAATGACTTGGGGTGGGGGTAAGGAACTTAAAAAAAGTCAATTAAATCTCTGGAGCCTACTTTTGGAAAAATTAAATCTCATTTTGGCATAAATGTTATTTAACAGAAATTTCTTTTGTCTATGAATCTTTTTTTTTTTTTAAGATTTTTAAAATTTATTTATTCGACAGAGGTAGAGACAGCCAGCGAGAGAGGGAACACAAGCAGGGGAAGTGGGAGAGGAAGAAGCAGGCTCACAGCGGAGGAGACTGATGTGGGGCTCGATCCCATAACGCCGGGATCACGCCCTGAGCCGAAGGCAGACGCTTAACCACTGTGCCACCCAGGCGCCCCTGTCTTATGAATCTTTTAACTAAACTTTTAATTTTGAAATAATTATAGATTCACAGGAAGTTGCAAAATAGTACAGAAAGGTTACATGTACCCTTCACCCAGCTTCCTCCAATGATACCATGTTATATAACCACCCAAACCAGGACACTAACACTGATACAGTTCGCAGACCTTACCAGATTTTACCACTTTCACATGCACTTATTTGTGTGTGTATATGTATACAGTTCCGTGCAACTTTATCACTTTTATAGATTTATATAATGCCTTATGAATTTAAGATTTATGAAAATAAATAGCTTAACTTTTTAAAATAGTAAACCTTGCTTAACTGCCTTTCTTCTCTCCAAGAAAGGCTGCCTAAAAAGTCATTTTCAACTTTCAAACGGAAGAAAAGCTACTCTCACACCCATTATACACCACATATCATACTTCATTAGCCTATCGTATAGAAGATATTTGTGATAATATCTACATGGACACATATATTTTTTTAAAGTAGGCTCTATACCCAGCACAGAGCCCAGTGCAGAGCTTGAACTCACGACCCTGATATCAAGACCTGAGCTGAGATCAAGAGTCGAACACTTAACCGACTGAGCCACACAGGCACCCCTACCTGGATATAAGTTTTTAAAAATCAAGTAGGAAATTTTTATAAAAGAAAAACTAACAATTCCTTTGTCTACACTACTAACTTGTATTAGCAATAATATCCTTTCTGGGGAGAGGGAAATTCACACTAAGAGTAGGCTAAATGTTTGGCCACCTTAACAAAAAATTATCACTTACTCAAAAGAGCACTGATAATAACTATTGGATTATGATGTCTACAACTCAATAATGTACTATGAGATGTAGATACTATCACTTCTATATAGGAGTGTCTTGGTCTGTTCAGGCGTTCAGGCTGCTATAACAGAAGACCATGGATAGGGTGCCTTGTAATAACAGAAATTTATTTCTCACAGTTCTAGAGGCTGGAAATCTAAGATCAGGGTGCCAGTAGGGTCAGGTAAGGGCCCTCTTCTGGCTTATAGATTTTTCCTTATATCCTAACACAGGAATAGCAGATGGGAAGCTCTGTAGAGTCTTTCTTAAAAGAACATTATTCCCATTTATGAGGGCTCCACCCTTACAAGCGAAGTACCTCCCCAAAGCTCCAAAAAACGCTCCTAACACCATCACACTGGCCACTAGGACTTCAAAATAATGAATTTCAGAGGGGACCTGAACATTCAGACTGTAACAGGGGGTAAGAAGACTAAAGAACGCTTAGCTCAAAAAGCGATATACTGAGCCCAGTCCACTTTTATAGACTTATATAATCAATTATCAGCTTAACATTTCCTTTTAGCTATGTCAAGAGCACCTAAAATTCAATATTCCAAAACCGAATTCTTGATATCTAAGGTCTTCCTCCAGTTTCTTCTTTCAGTGAATGGTACCATTATTCATTCAGCATTACAGACTGGAAGCTTGATTATCCTTGATAATTTCCTTCATTCACATGCTCCCTGCTTCATCCAATCCACCACTAAATTCTGTCATTTTCACCTCTAAATATTTGTGAACTTGTCCACTTTTCTCCATTTTTACACCCAGCACAAGCTAGAGCAAACTATACCTCCTGCCTGCATGACTAGAATAGTATACTAATTATTTCTCCCAGATCATTCTTGTCTCCCTCCAATCCATTCTCTGATTTGTAGCCAGAAGAATCTTTCTAAAACGCAATTCCTTCACTCTCCTATTTAAAATCCTTCAGTGGCCTTCCACAGCTTTTTCAGCTCAGGTCCAATAATCTCTATGCACACTACCTACTTCTCCAGAACAATTTTCTGCATCCCCCTCCCATCTGTGCTCTAGCCACACTAGGCCTCTCAAGTTCTTTAAATGAACCAGGATCCCTTTACCTGATATGAATACCAGGCTGTTTTCTCCAACTTCAGATAATCAAAGGCCATCCATTCTTCAGTTCTTGTGTACTTGCTTAAGGAAATTTTCCTTGATCTCCCAGACTAGATTAGATTCCTTTCATAGTCCCCCTGAACTTTTCCTTCAGAGCATTTATCACTGTTTACAATAACATATTTGTGTGATTATTTGGTTAATGTCTGTAAGCTCTATGAGGGAAGAATAAGTGTTTTTGTTGTAGTTTTATTTTGAACACATCTCCTCACTACTTATAACAGTGCCTGGCCCATAGGAGGCAACCAACAAATGTGTACTGGTTGAATTAAAGAATGAATGGAAGGGCAAATAGATCCATATAGCTTAAATCAATAAGTGACATTAAAGGCTTTTAATAAATCAAATATACAAAATTACATTTGTATTTTGGAAACATAATCTTAGCTGCACGATGGAAGACTGATTTAAGAGGGGAGAGATCTGAACACGGAGTATGGTCAGATGGTTACAGTATACATGAGAAACGGTAAAGACTTAAGGCAGTGTCAGTAGAGAAGAGGAATAGATTCATCATACAGTTATTCTGGAGGTAGTATGAAATGATTTGATGACCAACTAAATATGAGAAAGTGAGAGAGGGACTAGAGACAAGTTTCTGGCCCTTGGCAAGAGGAACTATTACTACAAATATTAAGCCATGTTCACATTAGTACCTTCCTTGTTTTCAATATTGGCTCAATAATCTAACAGTTAGTATTTATGAATTACTTAGCTTATTTCTTTGATGCCCTGAGAGAGATATAAAGAAGTGAGACACTCTGAGGAGTTTAAAATCTAATTGTTAGTACTGTATATCCAAACAATGGAACATTGTTCAACCAGAAAAAGGAATAGTTACTAATCTAGGCTGCAATGGATGAAACTTGAAAACATGATGCTGAGTAAAAGACACCTAACACAAAAAGTCACATATTACCCCACTTACATGAAATGTCCAGAACAAGCAAACCTATAGAGACAGAAAGTAAATTAGTGGTTGCCAGTGGCTGGGAGGCAGTGAAGAACGACTAAAAATCGGTATAGGGTTGCTTTTTTTGGAGCGATGAAATGTTCTAGGGTTAGACAGTGGTGGTGGTTGTACAACACTGTGAACTAAAAACCACTGAATTGTATGCTTTCAAGGGGTGATGTTTAGGGTATGTAAATTATATCTTAATTTAAAAATCTAATTGAGGTAACACGTAACACAAAACCCTATTAACACGGTAAAATACACTCTTCTGTAGGTAAACGATAATGCAAATTGCCAAGTGATCATAGGTGCCAAGGGAGTAAATAAGCCTAAGCTACCAGAGAAGTGGGCAGGAAGGCTATGTGGAAATAGAACCTGAATTTGGCTATGTGAGATAACCGGATGAACAGTGAAGGAATGATAAGAGAAATCACTCCAAGGAAAAGAAATGGCAAGGACAAAGGCATAGAAGCTGAAGGCTTCTGACAGGCATAGTTCACCTCCAAAAGCTGCAGAAGATAGTGTGGGGACAAATCGTTAAGAGCATAAATATCAAGCAAGAAACAAATGAATTTGTCTTTTAGGTGTTTCTTTATACACATTCTGTGGAATCTGGATCCTATGACGTATCTTCACAGAAGGCTTCTGATGTTCACTAAGCTTGGAAAATCCTGCATACTACAACCGCACTTGGTGTTTCAGAACTAATACTGAATATTAAAGGCTCTGGGAATTCGAGGAGGAGTTAAGATGGCGGAGGAGTATGGGTCCCCTTTCTTAGCTGGTCCCCTGAGTCGAGCTGGATATCTACCAGACCATTCTGAAAACCCACAGAATCAGCCTGAGATGCAGGAAGATACATCTGGATTTCTACAAACGAACATCTCCAGCGCTGAGTATTGAGGTACGAAGCAGGGAGCTGTGAATCTGCGCACAGATATTGGAAGATAAACGGAAGGAGGAGGGAGCCTCCGCACTCGGGCGGCGGGAACCGGTAGCCACCTGCACTGGGGAGTGGGCGGACTCACGGACCAGCACCCGCAGAGAGCAGACTGAGACCGTGAGCCTGGGAACATGCACGACCAGACTGAAATCTGGAGCCCTGGTGTGCTCACTGGAACTAGACTGAAACCGGGAGCTCGGGAGTGCACATGCGACCAGACTGAAAACCGGCGCTCCGGAGTGCAACCGAAACACACTGAAACAGAGAGCTCGGGAGCGCTCGCAAGAACCAGGGCCGGCTGGTGGTGTGAGAAAAACAAAGGACAGAGACCAGCTGGCCCAGGAAGTGAGGCCTGGGACACCAGCTGTGGGGCACACAACCCGGGATGCTGCAGGGTTTTTAGCAGCGCCAACAGAAACAGAGTTAAAGACGCCAATCTCTGTTCTGAGACAGAGACTAGCATTCGGCCACTGCTGATCTGACTCTCAGAAGAGCCACAGAAAACCACCAGGGAAAGCCACCAGAGAACAAAAGCCTGGAAATACCAGCTCACATTGTGCCAATCCCCATCCCCCCTCGCAGGGGACAGGGCAACTCTACCCAAACAGGGTTGCCTGAGTATTGGCGCGGCAGGCCCCTCCCCCAGACGGCAGGCTGAAAAAGCAAGAAGCCCTCATCCCTAAGATCCCTATAAAACAAGTGCACACTGCCTGGGTCCTGGTTAATAATTTGGGCTCTGGGCAACCCCGCAACCTCTCCTCATCAGAATGACGAGAAGGAGAAATCCCTATAAAACAAGTGCACACTGCCTGGGTCCTGGTTAATAATTTGGGCTCTGGGCAACCCCGCAACCTCTCCTCATCAGAATGACGAGAAGGAGAAATCCCCCCCCAGCAAAAAAAAGATAATGAGTTTGTGGCCTCTGCCACAGAACTGATGGATATGGATATAACTAAGGGTGGAAATGAGAGCGAATCTGGCAGAAATTAAAAATGCTATGAATCAAATGCAGTCAAAACTAGATGCTCTGATGGCCAGGATGAATGAGGCAGAAGAACGAATTACTGAATTGGAGGATGGGATGGTAGAAGAGAAAGTTAAAACAGAAACTTGGCTCAAAAAAATCCACGCTCAAGAATGTAGGTTACAGGGGATTACTGACTCAATGAAATGTTCCACTGTCAGAATCATCGGCATCCCCAAGGGGGTGGAAAAAGAGAGAGGTCTAGAAGAAATATTTGAACAAATTGTAGCTGTAGCTTCTAGCAAAGGAAACAAGCATTCGTGTCCAAGAGGCAGAGAGGATCCCCCCAAGTTCAACCACGACAAACCTACGCCACGTCACGTCATAGTGCAATTCGCAAATATTAGATCCAAGGATACAGTATTGAAAGGCGGCCAGGGCGAAGAAATTTCTCACGTACAGAGGCAAAAATATCAGAATTACGTCAGACCTGTCTACACAGACCTGGAATGAGAGAAAGGGTTGACAGGGTATTTTTAAAGCTCTATCCAAGAAAAACATGCAGCCAAGGATCCTTTATCCAACAAGGCTGTCATTCAGAATTGATGGAGAGATAAGGACCTTCCAGGATCGCCAGACACTAATTTCGTGACCACGAAACCAGCCCTACAGGAGACATTAAGGGGGGTTTCTAGAAAAGTAAAGTCCCCAAGAGTGATACAGAACAGAAATTTACAATCTATAGAAACAAAGACTTCACAGGCAACATGACATCATTAAAATCATATCTCTAAATAATCACTCTCAATGTGAATGCCCTAAATGCTCCCATAAAATGCCACAGGGCTGCAGATTGGATAAAAAAAACGACCATCCATTTGCTGTCCACAAGAGACTCATCTTGAACCTAAAGATACATCCAGACTGAAAATGAAGGGATGGAAATCTGTTTTTCATGCCAATGGACCACAAAAGAAAGCTGGGGTAGCAATTCTCATATCAGACAGATTAGATTTTAAACTAAGGACTGTAGCCAGAGATACAGAAGGACACTATTATTCTTAAAGGATGTATACAACAAGTGGATATGACAATTATAAATACCTATGCCCCCAACAGGGGAGCAGTTAGATACACAAGCCAACTCCTAGCCAGAATAAAGAGACATATAAATACGTTAATAGTAGGGGACCTCAACATTCCACACTCAGCAAGAGACAGATCACGTAAGCAGAAATCAACAAAGAAACAAGAGCTTTGAATGACATACTAGACCAGATGGACCTCATAGATATATACAGAACACTACACGCCAGAACAACAGAATACACATTCTTTTCGAATGCACATGGAACTTTCTCCAGAACAGACCATATACTGGATCACAAAACAGGTCTCAACCGATACCAAAGGACTGAAATTATTCCCTGCATTTTCTAAGTCCACAGTGCTTTGCAATTGGAACTTAATCACAAGGAAAAATTTGGAAGAAACTCAAAACACTTGGAAACTTAGAACCATCCTGCTCAAGAATGATTGGGTAAACCAGGAAATTAAAAATCAAACTACTACAAGTTATAGAGGAATTCAGTAATGTGGCAGGATACAAAATCAATGCTCAGAAATCAGTTGCATTTCCATACACGAACAATGAGACTGAAGAAAGAGAAATTAGGGAATCCATTCCATTTACAATAGCACCAAAAATCATACGTTATCTCGGAATTAACTTAACCAGAGACATAAAGGATCTATATTCTAGAAACCACAAATCACTCTTGAAAGACATTGAAGAAGACACAAAAAGATGGAAAAATATTCCATGATCATGGATCAGAAGAATAAACATAGTTAAAAAGTCTATGCTACCCAGAGCAATCTACACATTCAATGCCATCCCGATCAAAATACCAATGACAATTTTCGAAGAACTGAAACAAACAGCCCTTAAATTTGTGTGGAACCAGAAAAGGCTCCGAATCGCCAAGGAAGTATTGAAAAGGAAAGACAAAGCTGGGGGCATCACAATGCCGGATTTCAAGTTGTACTACAAAGCTGTGATCACAAAGACAGCATGGTACTGGCACAAAAACAGACAGATAGACCAATGGAACAGAATAGAGAACCCAGAAATGGACCCTCGGCTCTTTGGGCAACTAATCTTTGACAAAACAGGAAAAAACATCCAGTGGAACAAAGACAGTCTCTTCAATAAATGATGCTGGGAAAACTGGAAAGCTACTTGCAAAAGAAAGAAACTTGACCACTGTCTCACATCATACACAAAGATAAACTCCAAATGGATGAAAGACCTCAATGTGAGACAGGAATCCATCAAAATCAGCAACCTCTCTGACAGTGGCCACATCAACTTTTTTCATGACACATCTCCGAAGGCAAGAGAAACAAAAGAAAATATGAACTTGTGGGACTTCATCAAGATAAAAAGCTTCTGCACAGCCAAGGAAACAGCCCAAAAAACTAAGAGGCAGCCCACAGAATGGGAGAAGATATTTGCAAATGATACTACAGATAAAAGACTCGTATCCAAGATCTACAAAGAACTTCTCAAACTCAATACACGAGAAACAAATAAATCATAAAATGGGCAGAAGATATGAACAGACACTTTTCTAATGAAGACATACAAATGGCTAACAGACACATGAAAAAATGTTCAAAATCATTAGCCATCAGGGAAATTCAAATTAAAACCACACTGAAATACCACCTTACGCCAGTTAGAATGGCAAAAATTGACAAGGAGGAAACAACAAATGTTGGAGACGATGTGGAGAAAGGGGATCCCTCCTACATCGTTGGTGGGAATGCAAGCTGGTACAGCCACTTTGGAAAACAGTGTGGAGGCCCCTTTAAAAGTTAAAAATTGAGCTCCCCTAGGATCCAGCAATTGCACTACTGGGTGTTTACCCCAAAGATACAGACGTAGTGAAGAGAAGGGCCATATGCACCCCAATGTTCATAGCAGCATTGTCCACAATAGCTAAATCATGGAAGGAGCCGAGATGCCCTTCAACAGATGACTGGATTAAGAAGATGTGGTTCATATATACAATGGAATATTATTCAGCCATCAGAAAGAACGATTACCCAACATTTGCAGCAACATGGACGGGACTAGAGGAGATAATGCTAAACGAAATAAGCAGGGAAAGACAATTATCATATGGTTTCACTCATTTATGGAACATAAGAAGTAGGAAGATCGGTAGGAGAAGAAAGGGAAGAAAGGGGGGCGGTAAACAGAAGGGGGAATGAACCATGAGAGACTATGGACTCTGGGAAACAAACTGAGGGCTTCAGAGGGGAGGGGAGTGGGGGAATGGGACAGGCTGGTGATGGGTATTAAGGAGGGCACAAATTGCATGGTGCACTGGGTGTTATACACAAGTAATGAATCATGGAACTTTACATCAAAAACTAGGGATGTACTATATGGTGACTAACATAATATAATAAAAAATATTATTGAAAAAAAAGAATACACACACACACACAAAGGCTCTGGGAATTCTGCATTAAGGAAACTGGGTGAATTTAGCTTAACACATTACTTGTCTTATGTCAAATTTATGTTGTCATAGAACCTTTCCCCGCTGGGAAACACTGCTGAAGATACTTCTGCAGATGAAAGGAAGCAAGTAAAGTGCCAACAGAGTGGTAGGGATTGATGGATGCTGATGTAACAGGAAAAAACAGACAGTCTGGCTATGAAAATAAGGAAAAAGGGAAGTAGCTTTAATTTACAATTCTGTCAATTAGGAGTGGACCTGTGAGTAATGTTAGAGATGGAAAAAACAGGAGAAATAGAAAATGCTAGAGAGAAAAACAATGAAGAGAAAGAAAGGTTCCACAAAAGGCAGGAAAATATGAGCATAAAAGCAGTAGTAGAGGCTCATCCCAGGAAAGAAACCCTTCCTTTAGGATCTGCAGGAAAGATGAATGTTTCAATATAGATACAAAGATATTTAGAGGTAGAAAAATATGAAAACAGGAAAATGGCTATCAGGTGGCTTAGATCATCTTTCTTGCTTCGTTGTTTCTGTTACCTTTCCAACTACTTGCTGAATTTCTCTTGAATTAGTATTATCTTCACTTCTAGAATCACAACACCTTTATCTTAATCAAAAAGTATCATGGAGTCATTCATTCATCACCAAGTTCCTGCTATGTGCTAGGCTCCGTGCTAGGCAGTGCGTATAAGCAAAGCACAGCTTCTAACGGTGAGGAGCTCATGGTCTAAATGAGCATTGTTTTAGGTCTGTGAAGATTAAAAAGTATAAGACCAAGGGACAGCTCCACCAAGTATTGTACTTGCACAGTTCTTAAGTGAATATTCTTCCCCCTTTTCAACTGGAAAAACTCCTACTTTTCCTTCACAATACACCTCATCTGTCCCTGAAGACTTCCTTCATCCTTCCTGCAGTTAACCACTTCCTCCTTTGAACCATACCTTTTATACCATTTATTATGTACAATGAAATGTATCTCTCTTATTAGACCATTTCTTGGTGTCAGTCTTGCACATGGGGTACTCAGCCCATCCTATATATAAAACATGATCTATCCTTCAAAGTTTGGCAAAATATCTCCATTAAACTGTCCCTGATCTTACAGCTACAAAAAATTTCCTCCTCTTCTAATCGTTCATAACATTCTAAATCAGTGCTTCTCAAGCTCAATATGCATGTGAACCACAGCGGGATCTTGTTAAAATACAAATTATGATTAAGGCGATTCTGTGTTACTGAGTGCCCAGACATAAACCAGGCAAAGAATTACTTATTTATCTGATACAAAATAAAGTCAAAGGATCCTTGAAGGTTTCTATACTACACTTCACATATATATGTCATTACATTCTTCCATTTACATACATGCATTTCATTACTGCTTTTGGATATAGTTTTATACTATCGACTTGAATATTCAGCCTGGATTTCATTATTCATCTATTTATTCATTTATTGGTTTATTCACACATAGCTCATGTTCTTTTAACTTGTACTTATGGAACTTGCTTTTATACATATTATCTTAAATACCTCACAGTATTATGTATGCTTTTCATTTAAAAAATTTTTTTTTCATTTTTGGGGCGCCTGGGTGGCTCAGGTGGTTGAACGTCTACCTTCAGCTCAGGTCATGATCTCAGGGTACTGGGATCAACCCCAACATCGGGCTCCCTGCTCAGCGGGGAGCCTGCTCTCCCTCTGCTGCTCCTCTTGCTTGTGCTTTGTCAAATAAATAAAGAAAATCTTTAATTTTTTTTTCATTTTTAAAAAGGATTTATTAATTTGAGAGCAAGTGAGCACATGACAGCATGTGCACGCAGGGGGAAGGGCAGAGGGAGAGGAATCTCAAGCACTCCAGACTAAGCACAGAGCCCAACAATCCCAGGACCCTGCGATTAAAATCTGAGCCGAAATCAAAAGTCAGACACAACCAAATGAGCCACCCAGGTGCCCCATTTAAAAACATTTTTTAAAAAATAATCTCTACACCCAACATGGAACTCAAACTCACAACCCCAAGATCAAGAGTTGCATGCTCTATGAACTAACCCAGCCAGGTGCCCCTGCTTTTCATTTATAGGCGACAAAATAGAAGCTACAGAAGTTATGTAACCTGCCTGATATCACATAACTACTCTAAGACTTAGGACTTTAACTGAAGTCTGCTGGCTCTGCATCCAGAAATTTTTTAGTGATACCATCCAAAATGTGCTGTTTTATAGTCTCAAATATCAATGTCATATGAGATAAAAACAGAAATATTCATTCTTTCAACAATTATTTTGTGATGTTTATATTCTGGGTACTGTGGTACAAGTGCTGGAGTTATAGAAAAGATTAGGGAATTCTCTAAGGGACAGTTAAGCAAGGTTTCACCAAGGAAGGAGCATTCCAGTCCAGTCTTAAGTCTCAACTCCAGGTAAGGAGAAGAAAGGCATTCTAAGCATGAGGACCAGGATATGCACAGGTGTGGAGACAAGACACCAAGGCACATTTTAGAACAAAGGATAAGTATGTACAAACAGTACAGACTGGTATCATTAAGAGAGACCTGGACAGAATCTAGAAGGAAAATATACACTGAAAACACTCATGGTTAGGGTAAAAGCAGCAAAAGGGAGAAGAAAGAATTTACATGACATGCTTAGGAACCAGAGAAAAGAGAGTTGCAGAGTCAAATTTTCATGTTAGAGAACAATAAAAAATAAGTGCAGAGCCAGTTAATAGTGAAAACTGAGCAGCATCATTGCTAACATGTACCAAGCTCTTAACTCTACCGGATATAGTACTAAGTACTCTGAGTTTGCAAAATATTTAAGCACTTGTGTATTAATTCCCATTTTGTATATGAGAAAACTGAAGCTGAGAGGCTAAGTAACTTGGGCAATATCACAGAGACAGTAACTGGCAAAGCCAGGATGCAAACCCAGGACTCTTAACACTATACTTCAGATACACTAGTCAATTTACAAAAATGTAAGAATCATCACAATTTCATGGAAAGGATTCTGATTAGTTCTTAATTCAGATCCTTCACGTGGAGGTTACTGAACTTCTCTAAGCCTCATGTGCATTATAAAATACAAGAAAAATGATGCTCAGCATTCTTATAAAGACCAAACAAGCCATTTGCTTAAAATACTCTGTAAATTTAAAATGTACAATGTCATACACTTAAGGGTATTATTATACATATATCTATCTTTGTGTATACATCTTCGGATATACAGGGAGTCTGTATCTTTAGAAGCTACATGGAGAAGTTCAAATAAACCTTATATCCATTAGGTTAGGTTTACTTAGTCCAGGTTTCTTGGTTTAGTATATAGAGTCGATGGGTTAGCTTGTTGTATCATTGTTAGTTTTTTTTTAGGTGTATTTAAGAAAAGTTATTTCAGGGGGTGAGGCGGTGGATAAGAAATTTATACACACAGTTACATGACTTTGAACAATGATAAGACAATTTTTTTTAAAGATTTTATTTATTTATTTGACAGAGATAGAGATAGCCAGCGAGAGAGGGAACACAGGGGGAGTGGGAGAGGAAGAAGCAGGCTCATAGCGGAGGAGCCTGATGTGGGGCGATCCCATAACGCCAGGATCACGCCCTGAGCCGAAGGCAGACGCTTAACCGCTGTGCCACCCAGGCGCCCCATGATAAGACAATTTTTTAAAAAGTCTGGTAAATTAAAGTTGATATTCCTCCAGAAGCACTAGGCTATCAAATTTAAACAAACTGAAATACTTTGGGTTGCTATATTTCACCAAATATTCATATTAAGTTTAAAATAAGCATATCAGAGGAGCCTGGGTGGCTCAGTGGGTTAAGCACCTGTCTACCACCCAGGTCATGATTCTGGGGTTCTGAGATCCAGTCCCACATTGGGGTCCCTGCTCAGGGGGAAGTCTGCTTCTCCCTCTTCCCCTGCTCACGCTTTCTCTCTCAAATAAATAAAATCTTTGTAAAAATTTTAGGAAAAAAGTAAAATAAAAGTATCAGCTATGTTCTCTATGATAAATAAAAACTTTTCCATTTTAAATTATAACCAAAACTACAATACTTTTCGTTTTTTTCTTTTTCTTTAATTTAAATTTTAGGTAGTTAAAAACAGTGCAATACTGGTTTTTTTAAACAATGCCACTCAGAAATCAAAACAAGGAAAACAAAACATTAAGAAAAGAAAAACAAGCTGTACTAACTGATGCATCCTGAAACCAGATTTCTGAGCAAACGCTACGTTCTTCTTCTCTAGATGGAAATTTCTACAGCTTTATGCATAATTTATTTTTTTATTATTGGGCAGTAAGTCCGGTGTACATAGCCTAATAAAAGTAAAATTTGAAACTGACTAGCAGAGAAAGATTCGGGTTACAAAGAGTCTGGTAAGGAACAGAGAAAAGGAGGAAAACAAACTTTCCTGTGATGTAAAAAAGGAAAAATCTCTCCGGCACAATTGCTTCCTCACGACAGGACAAGGACAAGAAAATAAGTAGAAGCCTTTGGGAACAACCCAATTGTATCACAAGAAGTTTCAAACATGCTTGGGCCCACTTCTCTGAATATTGAGGTCAAACACTATGAAACAGGAGGAAAACCGGGACGTCGGCAAGATACCACTGTCCATTAAAAAAAAAAAAAGAAGAAGAAGAAGAAGAAAAGAAAAACAAAAAAACCCACGAACTCCCGGAGGGAAGTTTGTATTCGCAGTATCGAGTCTAATTCCAGCATAAAGTTATCTATCCATAAATAATGGAGGAACACAGCTCCCCTACCTTGTTTTCATTCTCTGACACCTGGCCAATCTAACCACCCCTTTTTTGAGTAACATCAAATCACTGTGGACATAAAATCTTACTGTTGCGTGGGCCCAGCTGAGGTGCGGGGCGAGCCAGAAGCCCAACGAGTCATTCGGGACACCTCCCCCACAGCCCTCCGTCGGCCACTAAGGCCCTCTCGGAAGACCGGGCAGGCGCAGAGGGCTCCGGTCCCCAGTCAGCTTCCTGCCCGTCCCCACCCAGCCGCAACCGCCTCAGAACGAGAAAGAGCCCCCCGCGTCGGACCCCGAGTCCACCGGGGGGACGGGCCTTCCTGGGGCTCAGCCTCACCTTCCGCGTCTGCCGAAGAGACAAAGGTGAAGTCCCCGTTCGTGGGGGAATACGCCGGGGGCGGGCCCGGCGGCTGCATCTCGCGGCCCCTCTGCGGCTCGGCCCAGGCCCCAAGGCGGCCGCGGCACCGGCCCGCACGCACGCCCTACGGTGAGGCCCGTGAGCCGGAAGGAGCAGGCTGGGAGGGAGGCCGGAGACAAGCTACCCCGAGACTGCCCCACCGTAGTCCTTTAGGTGGAGGCCGCCCAAGCACCACGACGCCGGCGCCCTGACAGGACCATAACAGTGACAGCGGCCCTTGGATTGGCTCTTTGTAATGTGCTCTGCCATTGGCTCCCGGGAGAAAGGTTCTGACTGGGTCTCCCTGTTGTTGATTCCGGAAGTTGACCCAAGGACGGGAAGTTCACTTCCAATTCGTGGAACCTCCAAGCTTCCCTTGCCTTCTGGGCTGGTCTTGTTTACTTTACGTCTCTTCGCTTGTGGTTTTTCTTTACTTGTTTTCCAACGTTTTTGTTAACTGGATGGGCTTACAGAATTTTTGAACTAGGAACACTCCTAGAGGTCACTCCGGTCTAACATACCAAGATTGCTTTGCTTTTAGTCCTTGATTAATTGTAAGGAGATTTTAAGTAAATTATATAGCGGCTCCGAGAGTCACGTGTGAAAGGAAGAGTGCTGGATAAAAAAGCAGATAAGTTGTAAATTGCCACCCAGAAACTGGGGCTGTAGTCTAGCCACATTATGAGGGAGACAACTGAGGCCAGAAAAGGTGAGGAAGGAACAGAATTAGGATGGTACGCAAATCTTCTGTCTAGCCATATTATGAGGGAGACAACTCAGGCCAGAAAAGGTAAGGAAGGAACAGAATTAGGACGGTACTCAAATCTTCTGTCTTCTAGTCTAGTGCTCTTTTCACTAAAAGGTAAGGAAAGAACAGAATTAGGATGGTACTCAAATCTTCTGTCTTCTAGTCTAGAGCTCTTTTCACTGCAAGGCCCTATCTATTGATAAACTTAACCACGTTTACGGACCCATCTACGTTTTTAAATGTTTGAGTAAATATACTTAAATTTAATATCCAAGCCACATAACTGTGGCTTCCAATTTGGAGGGATAGGGTTTGAGGGTAAAACATGAGACAGACTTGCAGAGATGCATGGTGCATCAGCAGTAAAGCAATGGGAAAGCCCGGCATGGCCATCAATGAGTACAAGGAAATATTGAAATTTTTTGCATAGGAGTTAACAATTAAGTTGGTACCTAAAGGATGAGTAAAAACTTCTGGGCAAAGAGGTGGGGGGGGGTGTCAGCTTGGGTCATAACATTCCAGAGATCATGTAATGGACTTGGGATACTGAAAGTCACTTAGTTTTCTTGGAGCTTTAAGTCTCATGGGAGAAAATAGCTACAGACGAGATTGCATGAATAGGTAAAGAAGAGATCATTAGGGATACCAGGGTGGCTCAGTCGGTTAAGGGTCTGCCTTCTGCTCATGTCATGATCCCAGGGTCCTGGAATCAAGTTCGACATTGGGCTCTTTGCTCAGCAAGGAGCCTGCTTCTCCCTCTGACTGCCGCTCCCCCTGCTTGTGCTCTCTCTCTCTGGCAAATAAATAAAATCTTTTTTTAAAAAAAGAAGAGGTCATTAATAATTTTGCATGCTATTCAAAGGATTAGCTTTTTCCCCCCCGAAAGTGTTGAAGGAACCATTAAAGGAATTAGAGCAAAGGAAGGACATATCAGATATCCCTGTTAATTTTATTACTTAAAATATCCACAGTAGTGGGTATTTTGACTTGGCCAGCAGAGACTTGTATGAGACTTTTGCAGAAATATAAGTAATTCGTGGACTAGGGGTGCAGCATTGGAGATGGAAAAGAGGAAACATGTATGAGATATATTAAGTTTAAGAATCCACAGGACTTAGTGATCAATGGGAAGAGATTGGGAGTAAAGAAGAGGAAAGCCTAGTGTGACTTCATGTTTCTTGCTTAGGTGGTTGGAAGTGTTATCCGTCAAGTCGGGAAACAGAAGAAGAGGAAGAAGAGGACCTCGTGTGGGGAGAGGAAGTTTTGAACACCATGAGTTTAAGAATATGCAGGTTGAGCTGTCTAGTTATTCTTTGGTAATAAGGACCCAGTGCACAGAGTACTGAACTGGAGATAAAGGGTTGTAATTACCAGCGTATGGTTGGTAATTGCATCTATGAGTACAGATGAAATTTCCCAGGAAGAGTGTGGTGAGTGAAAGAAGAGTGTCAGGAATGATACTCTCTGGAACACCACCATTTAAAGGCAATCTAGGAACTCTTGGCCTGCAAAGGAAGTGAGATGAGTTGCAGTTTGAAATAGGATTGTCAAAATAGGCAAAATTGGGAAAGTGACAGTTGAGCAAAGATTTGAAGGATGTGATCATTTGTATTGGATCCACTTGGTTAAGTTGGAACTATGATTTGTAGAATTCATATTCCTATATGCCTTCAGGTTAGAGCTTCTCAAAAGAATAGTTTGCACGATATTTGTAAGGTAGAAGTGAAGCAGTAGCCATTGCACTGTGAGCCTCTTCTTAGATGTGGTGATGGACAAAAGCGGTGGGTTCCAGCTTCTCTTGATAGTCCTATGGTTTGCATTCAACTGTTCTTACTGTTTGCAAACCCTGTCAACCAACAGAGGCCACTAGACAATTAACTGTGACCCCACAGAGGTGGTAGCTACCCAGATCAACTGATTTTGTCAGGCCTACCTCAGGAGCTGGAACCTCTCTGGTTCTTCAACTCCGTCTTCTAAACCTGCACATTCCCAGCCCTTATATCTTCAGATAATTTCTCTATCCCTTTCTCTCTCTCTCCTCATTTTGGAATTTCCATAATATGTATTTCGGTCAGCTTGATGGTGTCCCACAAGTCCCTGATACTCTGATCACCTTTCTTCATTCTTTTTTCCTTTGTTTGGGAGAAGGACTCTCTCTCTCTCTCTCTCTCTCTCTCTCTCTCAAATAAATAAATCTTAAAAAATATTTTCAGCACATTGAAGACATTCCACCGTCTTGTTTTCTAGTTGCTGTTGAGAAATGAGCTTCATTTCATTGAAGATGATTTTTTTCTGGTGGTTTTTTTTTTTTGGTTGCTTTTAATATGTTTGCCTTTCTGTATGCAGAGAATGGAAACGGAAATGAGTAAGTGGTATGGATTTCTTGTTGGGTATACTGTTTGGAATTCATTGGATAACCTGAACCTCAAGGTTATTATCTTCAGTTACTGAAAATTTTAGTTATCTCTTCCAATATTGCCACTACTCTTCTCTCCTCTCCTTCTGAAACTCCAGTTAGATATATAACAGTAATATAACACCTCCAGGATACTTTTAGCTAACAGTTTCATGGCACTTACTATGTGCCAGGTACTACTCTGTGATTTTTTTAAGGTTTCTTTATTTATTCCAGAAAGAGAGAGCGGGTGGGGGAGGGGAGAGGGAGAGAGAATCTCAAGCAGACTCTGCACTGAGCGTGGAGCCCAATGCAGGGCTCAATCCCACAACCCCAAGACCACTACCTGAGCTGAAACCAAGAGTCAGATACCCAACCAACTGTGCCACCTCCACCCCACTACCGTAAATGTTTTACATTAAGTCATTTAATCCTCATTACAACCTAATGAAGTAGGTATTCTTACTTTCCCCATCTTACAAATAAGGAATATGAGGCATATAAAAGTTAATCACTTGCCAACGATCAGAGAAATACTAATTGGCAAAATCAGGATGTGGACCCTGGTAATCTGACTCCAGAGTTCTGACCACAATGCTCTGAAACCTCATTGTGTTTTGCTACTCTTCAGAGTTCATTATTTCCCCTTTGATGCTTTTTTTTGGTGGTGTTGTTTAGTTTTGTTTTCTTTTTGGCTCCCTTCAAGCTAATGGGTCACTTCACACAGCTCTGGTTGTTTATTGAATGTGACACCTTGCATTCAACTTGCAGCAGCCACAACAGAATTTAAAAGAGTAGTTTTGATGTCACTGCACAAGGGTTGCTATACTCTCAGTCACCGTGTTGTTATATAATCGTAGTAAATTGTAGACATCCGTTCCTCCCATCCAGACTTTGGGCAGCTGAGGTCAGGATATTTCCAGACTGTGATTCTTGTTTCTGGAATCTTGTTTCGGGAATTCATGTCCTGTTTTGGTTTTGTTGACCTTCTAGGAGTGGTACAAATGCTATGTTTAATTTGCTAACTTGACTTTCATGTTTTAAATATTGTTTAAGAGGGCTAGTTTACTCACACTAAGAAACTTTAACTATGATATTCATTGAGACTACCTCAAACTCAAGTGGGAACCCCATGGCTTGTCTTTTGATTGGTTTTATATTTATAACTTTTTTTCTTATCTTAAAATTAATGCATAATTATTAGAGAAAACAGAAAGGAAAAATCACCCTATTATATTACCTAGAGGTAAACACCATTAATATCTTGATGTAAATCTTTTAAATCCTTTTTCTAAGCATTTTGTATATAAAATATATTATTTCATACACAGTGTTTTATAACATTAACATTTTCAATGTCACCATATATTTTTCTACATTTTTGATGCTGCCTTTTATTTCATTTAATGAAGATGTTATAGTTATTAAAGCCAATTCTCTGTCTTTGGACATTGGATTTCTTTCCAAATCTTCATAATTATAAACAGTACCATGATAAACCTTTGTACATATTCATGAATGCTTCCTTAGGATAAGATTTTCAAAGAGAAATAACTGAGGTCAAAGAGGGTGCCAATGTCTAAAGTATTTAAATGCATATTGCTAACTTGTCCTGTTAGAGGTAGCAACAAGTTGTACCTCCATTGGCCAAGTGTAAGAGTTCTTTTTTCTCTGCTCCATCTCCATTATCAACACTGGCTATAGTCATTTTTTTAAACATGCTCATTGGATGAGTGATGCATATTTTGTTGTTTCAATTTTCATTTCATTGATTTCAATTAACTTATGATACTTCAAAGTACTTGAAAAGTGGAGAGAATCTAAATAGTGGGTGGAAGAGACATCTGAATGGGAATGAAAGGAAATGTTTTCAATTTTTAATTAATACTAGTGAGAGAAGAATATAATGTAAAAATTGTAGTGTAAAGGTAAATAAATCCCAGACCCCAGGCAACTGTCATTAAATATATAGCCAAGGAAATAGATGTGTACACTTAAAGGACTGGATCTATCAATGTTGCTTCTACTTATATACCTAAGGGAAATAAAGTATATGTCCACACAAAAGCTTCTACACTATTGTTCATAACAGCATTATTAATAATAGCTAAAAAAAGAAGAAATTCTAATCCATAGTAACAAGTAATATTTGGTACATCCATATAATGGAATATTATTTGTCAATAAAAAGTCATGAAGGGCAGATACATGCTACAACATGGACAAATCTTCAAAATATTAATGTAAGTGAAAGAAGCCAGTTACAAACAACCACATGTTATAATTCCATTTATACGAAAGATTCATAATAGGCAAGTCTGTGGAGACAGTAGATTAGTAGTTGCCTATGGGTGAGGGGCATTGGGGTTAGGGTTGATAGCTAAGGAGTACAGATTCTCTTTTGGGGGTAATGAAATGTTCTAAAATTGTAATGATGGATACACAACCCTGAGAATATACTAAAAGCTATTGAATTATACACTTTAGTGAATTGTAAGGTATGTGATTTATGTCTCAATAAAGTTGTTTAAAAAGATAAGTGAATGGGGCACCTGGATGGCTCAGTAGGTGAAGCGTCTGCCTTTGGCTCAAGTCATGATCCTGGAGTGTCAGATCAAGTCCAAGCATATCTCTCTCTCTCTCTCTGTCACATAGATAAATAAAATCTTAAAATAAAAATAAAATAATAAGTGGATGACCTAATGCAGAAAATGAAGAATATTCAAACTCAAGTTTATTTTGGTAGTTGCTGAAACATTGGGTTTTAGTTTTAACATATTTCTGTTCAAATTTTACTTCTGCCTGAAGTTAAACATATACTTACTGTATGGCCCATAAATTCTAATCGTAAGTATTAGTTATATTGCTCTGGGGAAGTTATTTAATTTTCTAAGCCTCAGTTACTCCTCTGTAAATTGAGGATGATAATCATGTCATAGGTAAGGGTTAAAAGACATTAAGTATAAAACACTTCACAGAGTGGATACCAAACAGTAAATAGCATGTGTCTTGATAAAATACACTGAGCAAATGGGTGAAGGGGAGGGGGAGATATAGTCTCTCCCAGTCGTGGAATAAATAAATCACGGGAATAAAAGGCACAGCATAGAGAATATAATCCATGATATTGTAATAGTGTTATATGGCAACAGATGGTAACCACACTTGTGGTGAGCACAGCATAACATATAGAGATCTTGAATCACTATGTTGTACACCTGAAACTAATGTAACATTGTGTGTCAACTATAATCAAGAAAAAAAAATTAATAAAATAAATAAAAATGTCTACAAAAAAAAAGAGCACTCAACAAAGTTGGAACAGAAGAGCAGTTCCTCATTCTGATAATGGACATATGCGGTAGGCAGAAGAATGGCCCCCCAAAGATGTCCACTCCTAATACCCAGAACCTCTGACTATATAATGTTCTGTGGCAAAGGAGGATTAAAATTGCAGATGGAATCTTTGCTATCTTGGGTTAACAAAGGTCTTAAATATGATACAAAATCACAACTCATAAAAGAAATAAATGGTGAATTGAGCTTCACAAAATTTTAAAACTACTGAAGACATTAAGTCAATGAAAAGACAAACCACAGACTGGGAGAAAATATTCACAGTCCATTTATCTGACAAATGATTTGTCTCTAGAGTACTTAGAGAATTTTTATAACTCATTGTCATTAAAACATGGACAAAAGATTCAGATAGATTTTCTGAAAGAAGATATTCATTTGGCCAATAAGCACATTAAGGGTGCCCAACATCATTAGTCATAATGGAAATGTAAATTTATAACCAGAAGATATTGCTGCAGATTCATTAGAATAATGACATTTAAGAGGACTGATAATACTAGCATTGGAGAGGATGTGGACCAACTTGAACTCTAACATGTAAAGACAACTGTTTGGTAGTTTTTTAGAAAGTTAAACATATATTTACCATGTGACCCATCAGTTCCAATCCTAACTATTTATCTAATGGAAACATATATCTACATAAAGACTTGTACAGAAATGTTCATAGTAGCTTTATTAATAACAGCCATTAAAAAAAAAATCTTGAGAGCCTAGGTAGCTCAGTCAGTTAAGCGTCCGACTCTGATTTTGGCTGAGGTCATGATCTCAGGGTCCTGGAATCAAGCCCTACGTGGGGCTCTGCAATCAGTGGGGAGTCCTTTCTCCCTCTCCCTCTGCCCCTCTGCCCTGCTCATGCTCTCTGTCTCTCTCAAATAAAATCTTTAAAAATTGATAAATAAAATCTTTTTAAAAAATTGAAAACGGGCACCTGGCTGTCAGTAAACATGCAACCCTTGATCTCAGGGTCATGAGTTCGAGCCCAATGTTGGGTATAGCGATTACTTATAAGCAAAATCCTAAAAACAAAGAACAAAAAACCCCCCCAAAATTAGAAACAATCCAAATGTCTACCAGGAGATGAATGAATAAATGGATAAGTAAACTGTGATATATCCATACAATGGAATAGTACTAGGAATAAAAAGGGATGATCTACTGATATGTGCAAGAGCAAGAATGAATATCAAAAACCTCAACCTGAGTGATAGAAGACAGACACCAAAGCATATATACTTTATGATTCCATTCATATGAAATCCTAAACAGAAGAAAATCAAATCTATAGTAACAAAGAGGAGATTAGCGGTTGGATGCACAAGAGCTGGTAGGCGGGGAACCTGCATACAAAAAGGCCCGAGGGAACTTTTTAGGGTGATGGAAATGCTCTGTATTATGTTTACGGTGGTCGTTATCAAAGCTCATCCAACTGTACTACTTTAGATGAGTACATTTTCATGTATGTAAACTATTATTCAATAAAGTTGATTTATAAAAAAAGAAGCAGCAAAGGACTTGAATAGGCAATTCATATAATAAAGACTGAGAATTGTCAGCAAAGATCAAAGGAGCTCAACTTGACTAATAATCCTTAAAAAACCATATTCAAGTAGCGGTGAGATACCATTTTATATTTATCAGAAGAGCAAATTTAAGAGAAGAACACAGTGCCCACCGTTGCAAAGGTACAAGTGGTTCTTTGCTTAGGACCCTGTGAATAGTTCACATAGATATATCCTTACTCAAAAACAACTGGACAACCTGGATAAAAAATCTTTAAAATGTGAATTTTCTTCGACACCGGACTTCCATTTTTTGGAATTTATTCTAAGGAACTATTCCGACAAGTGTGCACATATGTATGCATGAAGCTATTTATCAGAGTAAAAACTGGATACAACTTAAATGTCTAGCCACAGGGAAATGGGTAAACAAACTGTGTTACAGCCACGTAATGAAATGATTCACAACCGTTCATTAGGAATCATCTTTTAGCGGTGCCTGGCTGGTTCAGTGGGTAGAGCATGCTACTTACTCTTGATCTCAGGATTGTGAGTTCAAGCCCCATGTTCGGTATAGAGATTACTTAAAAAAAGAAAAGAATGTAAAAAAAAATCTCTTTGGGTATTTCATGACATGAAAAAAATCTCAAAATTCTTTATGAAGTGAAAAAACTCTGTTTACAAAATAATATATTATGATCCCATTTGCATATGATTCCAATACACGATATATATTATATATAATATATAAATGAAAGGGTAACATCTCACAGTATCAATAAAGATTATTTTTAGGTGGTAGGATCATGGGTGAAATTTGTGTCTTTTATATTAAGCTTTTCTATATTTTCCAAATTTTCTGAAATTAATATGGATTACTTTTTTGAAATTAAAAATATTTTTAAAAGATAAGTGCAATTTAATTAGCTTCAAATGGCATAGAAGTACATTCCTTCCAGAGCTTGCTCTCATTCATTGAGCAAGAAGGTAACTACCTCATTAGTTGCGTACAAAAGTGCCTTTGCAGAATCGGCTTTCTAAAAACTAGAAAAACAGAATGCTCTCATTTCAAACATATGTAGGCAAATCCAGATCCATCCTCAATCATGTGGTGGATGAATTATTTTAGATACCAATTAGCAAGTCCTGTTCAGTTTTCCATTCTCAATAGTCCTGAGTTCAATGACCCAGAAATCTAGGGCCTTCCACCGTTGGGAGGTGGAAGACCCAACTCCCTAGCTTCCAAAAGCCTCCCTGTAGCGTGGAGGAAGTCTGAAATTCCCAGCCCTCTGTGTGGAGATGGGAGGAGCAGAGAGAGCGTCAGTGTGTCATCCAGGGGTGGAAAATCCACCTCTGAAGTCTGACATGTAGACTGCTGACTTTGAACAGGAGGAAAGAGTGACATCTTAGCAGGCTGGGAGCATCAGGCAGCCAGATGGGATCTACAGCAGGAAAAGGAACTTACACATCACCTGGGCCCAGAGAACACTCTAGAGGGGGACGTACAATAGCAACAGATTCCATACAAGAACTGAGCTGAGAAGAGTATCCTGAGCTTCCTCATTGCTGATAGAGGCAGCCCCCACAAATTCAGGGTACATCCTATCCAAGGAAGGAAAGAAGAAAGAAAAATGATCACAGGAGTTTTAGGTTGGAATGTGACTAAATTATAGACCTGGCTAGACTGAGGGCTCACTGAACTGGACAAGGTGACCTCAAAATATGGAGATGAGTTTTCCACCATCCACTGAAAGGGAGGTTGTATCAGAGAGGAATGTACAGAGAAATGAAGAAAGTTTGCATTTTTCCACCTTTTTGTTACTGTCAAACTCATACACCTAATCAAACTCTAGCCTACTACAGGTAAGTTACTCTTTCCAAAATATTTGCACTGTGATACAAGAACTGAGTTCTGGGTGTCTGAGTGGCTCAGTCGGTTATGTGGCTACCTTTGACTTGGATCGTGATCTCAGGGTCCTGGGATCGAGGCCCACATTGGGCTCCCTGCTCAGTGGGGAGTCTGCTTCTCCCTTTCCCCCCATCCCGCTCATGCTGTCTCTCCCTCAAATACATAAACCTTAAAAGAAAAAAAAAACTGAGTGGGTAGGTCTGTGATTTACCTATAGGATTTATTATATAACTAATAATGGAATATTATTAACCCTTGGCCTCACCATCTCCCCTACACTCTTCCTTAAACTTTTATTTATTTTTATTAAACTTTTTTTTTTCTTTAGGATGCTGGGTGGCTCAGTTGGTTAAGCATCTGACCTCAGCCCAGGTCATGATCCTAGGATTCTGGGATCTAGTCCTGCCCTGGGCTTCTTGCTCAGCAGGGAGCCTGTTTCTCCTTCTGCCTGCTGCTCCCCCCGCTTGTGCTCTCTCTCTCTCTCTCTGACAAATAAATAAGTAAAATCTTTTAAAATTTTTATTATTTATTCATTTATTTTTTAATTAGGCTCCACATCTAGTGTGGTGCCCAATGCAGGGCTTGAACTCATAACCCTGAAATCAAGACCAGAGATCAAGATTGGAGGCTTAACCAACTGAACCACCCAGGCACCCCTTAAAGGCTACAAACTCACAACTCCGAGATCGAGAGTTGCATGGCTCTACCAACTGAGCCAGCCAGGAACTCCTCTCTCCTCTAAGCTTTTATTTTTTTATTTTTTTTAAAGATTTTATTTATTTATGTGACAGAGAGACAGCCAGCGAGAGAGGGAACAGAGCAGGGGAGTGGGAGAAGAAGAAGCAGGCCCCCAGCGGAGGAGCCCGATGTGGGACTCCATCCCTGAACGCCGGGATCACGCCCGGAGCCGAAGGCAGACGCTTAACGTCTGCGCTACCCAGGCGTCCCATCCTCTAAGCTTTTAAATTACCTATAGTGGAAAATTAATTGCACGTTGTTTGTAGGACACCAGTCAAATTTACTCATCCAGTTTCCTACATTCCATCCCTTTACCCCTCTTATTCACAGAATCATAAATTTGAGAAAGACATCAGAGCTAATTCAATTTTCCACATAAAGCAAACATTAACTTCCTGGAGAATCCATGCCAATTAGCTGCTAAGGCAGTACTTAATGTGGCAACGTACAGCAACATATTCCAGAGGGTTTGAGCAGAAAAGAAATTTAGCAAGTGTATCAACAACTCACTGAATCTTCAGGAAGGTCCAGGGAGCCTGAAAGGGAGGCTATGCAAGGAAGCACAGTAATTTTAGCGCTGGATTGCTCACTTGGAAACCCTACTGTTGCTGCCATTGGACACAGGTTCCTCAGGACACTGAAGCAGGAGCAGATGTGCTGCTGCTTCCCAAAGCTGACTGCTTCTTTGGAGTTTCTCCGGGATGACTTTCTTGTTGGCACCATCTTGGCTCCAAATTGCAGTCTCGTGTTGGCTTCCAATCGGCAGGACCCAAGGGATACATGGACACTAACTTCAAGGGAAGCTGTGAAAAAGGGTTTCTGGCTTCTACTTTGGGGATGTAAGTTTCACAATTTAGGAAACCCCCCGAATGTTGGAAGGTGTTCAAGAATTCAAGGAGAGCCAAAGCATGACTATTTTATCCTAAAGAAGTGTTTTATCATTAAGCTTCTTTAGCATTTTGAATAAACTATTGACTCCTTGTAAATAACATTTTTCATAAACATCAGAGATGTTTATGCTCCCTCTTCCCTATGCCGAGCCTCTGCAATATCTGAACACAGCTATCAAATGTTCTTGAATTTTTTTCTTCTTGCCAAATATCTCCAGTTCTTTCAAATGTTCATTCTAGGACAGGATTTCAGTCCCCTTGAAATAAAAAATCTTTTCCCCAGCATTTAGTCTCTTCTGCCGAAGCCTCTTATGTATAGTGTATCTGAATTGACAGTGAGGAGTAAGGGTGGGGAATTATAGATATATTTATGTATATAACATATATATAAAACTGTGGATAATATGTACAATGTACCACGACTTCCTAAAGGAATTCAAGAAGGTTTGACCTTCCTTTAGTAAGGCATATTAGGAAGTTGCCAAACATGACTTGGCCCAATAACTTCCCGTCTCGGACTGCATTGGCAGCAGACTAGCAAAATTCTAGAATGATTGTTAGAGTTATAAGTTACAGGCCACCAGGGAGAAAAGAATTGTGACATTTTCCCCCTCTTCTCTATTAAACTGGGAGTGAAAAGGATGAGTATCTATAAATGCTTAACGTCACAGAATATTTGCCCTGGTATGGCACTTTCTGATACAGTATCTTAGCTGATGTTTATGAACAGTCCCAGGGCAAGCTAAGAAGCTTGTGACTTGTTTTAGTCACAAGATGGAACCCACACTTGAACTCACGTCTTTTGGCTTCAGAGTCCTGGGCATTTCCACTATTTTACATGCCCGGGACAATCAGGGTGGGAGAGACTGGGAGGAAGAGAAAAAGGGCAAGGGATATAGCTCTTGGAACTTACTCAGCGTGCTGACATTTCTAGTAAATTATCTATTCTAAATGCATTGAAAACACCTGACTGCAAATCCATTTGCAATGGGAACTTGTGAAGCCACATGGAGGATTTGCTTGAATCAAAGTGGATATAATTGTGTTTATGTTACCATAATATAATATGGCATTAGTTTCTTGAGCTGTAACAAAATACCACAAACTGAATAGCCTAAAATAAGAGAAATTTATTTTCTCACATTCTGGAGGCCAGAAGTCCAAAGTAGGTATCACTGGGCTGAAATCAAGGTATCAGCAGGACCGCACTCCCTCTTGAGGCTCCAGAGGAGAATCCCCCTAGCTCCAGGCGGTTGCTGGCCTAGCCTGACTCATGGCCAAATGACTCCAGTCTCTGCCTCCATGGTCACACTGCCGCCTCCTCTTCAATCTCCTGCCTCTCTTTCATTAGGACACTTGTGATCCCATTTAGAACTCAACCAGATAATCCAGGATTATCTCCCCATCTCAAGATCCTTAATTTAACCACAGCTACAAAAATACAACATTTGCAAGCTCCAGGTGTTAAGACCTGATATATTCGCGTGGCCCACTACAACCACATTTCTACATCTCCCCTTTTTATCCTGTATTATGAATTTGTTATTATAAAAGCAATGGGTGTTCACTATAGAAAATTAGACTGTACAGATAAACAAAGAAAAATTAAAATTACCATAATCCTACCCCCCCTACCCTGGACTTAACACTGTTAATATTTTGGTATCTATCTTTACAGTTCTATGAACATATATTTACATGTAGGTTTCATTACAATTTTTAAAACCCAGCTGATAGCACAGACCTTGATCTCACTTCAGAGAAGCCCACCTCACAAGTTGGAGAAGACTATTGTTACTCCCATAGAAAACCCAGAATGCAGAAATTTATTTAGGGGACAACTTAGATATCCCCATATGTCAGACAGGTTAATGTCAGAGTGCTTTTTTTGAAATAGGTAGTTAAATAACATAGAAAGTTCATGGTAGTTTGTGCAACAATAGAGGAAAGAATAGGCAAGACTATCATCCTCAAGAGAACTGTCAGGAGGTTTCTCATTTCCAGAGCTGAATGTCAACTGGCTTCCTGGAGCCTGTGACCACAAGCTTCAAATGTGGGGGTGTCCATGGAGCCTGACACCAGAACAGGCCTTGCTTACGGTCACATGTTGTCCCCATTCTTGTTCCCAGGCTGTTTCCCCCATGGCTCCTTCTGTATGCTGCTCCTCGGCCTAGAAATACCCTTTTGCCTTTACTGCCTCGTGAAGTTTGGTATCCTTCAAGAACAACTCAAAAGTCACCTCTTCCAGGCAGAGTTGAATATCCCTCTGCAGGGCTTCTCCAAGAATACGGACCTTCAAAATTGCATTGACCTCAACTCACAATTAGAAATACATGTTGGGATGCCTGGGAGGCTCAGTCGGTTAAGCATCTGCCTTTGGCTCAGGTCATGATCTCAGGGTCCTGGGATTGAGCTCCACGTGGGCTCCCTGCTCAGTGGGGAGCCTGCTTCTCCCTCGGCCTGCTGCTCCCCCTGCTTGTGCTCTCTAACAAATAAATAAAATCTTAAAAAAAAGAAAGAAATACATCTTATATCACTACCCAGTGCTAGGATACACAAATAATTGAAATAAAACTTCCATGAAAAAATACAGCGCAGTCTGATAGTTTTAATCCTATTTCATCAAAAATATATAAACTGGGGCAGATGGTTGACTCAGCCAGAAGAACATGCAACTCTTGATCTCTGAGTCATGAGTTTGAGCCCCACATTGGGTGTAGAGATTACTTAAAATAAATAAATAAATAAACTTTAAATATATAAATATATATATATTATACACACACACATATACTGTATATATGTATATGTATATATACACACACAAATATATACTAATTATAACCCACTTAAGTTGCAATCATGACCTGCTAATGAGTTGGCCAATTTGAAACACTGCCCTAGAAGATACTCTTTCTAGTTTGGACTGCTTTTCTTGCTTCTCTCATCTCTGGAAACCTCAGACCCTCTGGCTCCTCAAATAAATGCGCTGAGGGCCAGTTATTTTCTGATACTGGTTCCTTAGAGGTTTCTGCTCATGAGTTGCTGCTCCTTGTGGGTTTCTGCTTCAGTAAGTGTGATTCTCTCTATCTGCCTGTCTCCAGTTTGGGGGCACCTGTTTGCTCCAATTCTCTGACAGATCTAAAAAGAGTTGTAGATTTTCAGTTTATTCAGTTTACTTTTTATCTGATGTTAGGATAGAGTAACAATTTCTTTACATGCCAGACAAGAAAGTAGAAGTCAAAAAGGCTTCTTTTAAAAATATCGATCAATAAACTAATTTTTAAATTTATATGGACATGCAAATAATTCTTGAAAAAAAAAAACCAAAATGGAAGGATTTATACTACCTGATTTCAAGACTTATTATAAGGATGCAATAATGCAGACAGTGTGATATTGGCATAAGAACAGACATATAAATCAATGGAACAGAATAGAATCCAGAAGCAGAATCATAAATTCAATGGGTAATGGATATTCTTTTCAACCAATCATGCTGGAAAAATTGGATATCTCTATAGGGGAAAAAAATGAACTTCAACTCCTCGTCACACTTCATGAACAAAAACTATCCCCCAAAGGACCAATGACCTAAAAGTAAAAGCTAAAATTATAAAACTTCTAGTAGAAAACTTAGGAGAAAATCTTTGTGGCTTGAGATAACAATGATTTTGTGGATAGGACACAAATAGTGAATCAAAGAAGAAAAATTAATAAGGTGGAATTCATAAAAAAGAAAATGTTTTGTTTTTCAAAAGATGTAAGAGAATAAAAGGCAAACCATTGTATTAATCATGTTTTCAATTTTTTATATTTTATGGTGCTTTGCTTTCTTGGAGGTTTTGCTAGGTGGGAGAGGCTGTCCCTATAAGGGCCAGCTAATTTCTAGGAATAGCAAAGAACTTGTCTGTGAGTGTGCCTTTCTTATGCAAAACAACCAATTGAAAAACAGTAACCCCAACCACCAACTTTACTAACTCATGCACCAAGCCAGTATTTCCCTTGCCTTGAATCACTGAGTCACCCTTATGGCCCAGAGTCTGCCAAAATTATTCCAACTATCCAATCCTAAACTTGCTCAAACTTACCTACCCTGCCTCACTCATTTCTTCCTGTGAAAACTATAATGCAGGCTCTGGGCTAAGCTTTCTCCTTTTCTCCTTTTCTCCTCTGCCTTCTGATCCAGCCCTGTATGATGTGGCGTACACTCCTACTGGGGATTTTGAGTAATAAAATTTCTTTTATTGGCATTGACCTCTCCATGTTGTAACTCGGTTATCCTTATAAATTAACTCCTGGATACAACCAAAACAACCACAGGTTAGGAGAAAACACTCATAGTATGTATACCTGGCAAACAACTTACATCCAGAATCTATGAAGAACTTTTTTTTTTAAAGATTTTATTTATTCATTTGACAGAGAGAGAGAGAACACTAGCAAGGGGAGTGGCATACAGAAGGAGAGGGAGAAGCAAGCTTCCCGCTGAGCAGGGAGCCTGACACAGGGCTCAATCCTAGGACCCTGGGATCATGACCCAAGCCAAAGGCAGATGCCCAACAGACTGAGCCACCCAGGAGCCCCTTTGAAGAACTCTTGAAAGTCAGTAATAAGAAGACAACCCAATTTATAAAATGGGCAAAAGATCTGTACAGATACTTCACAGAAGGTTTATGAATGAACAATAAAATACATGAAAAGATACTCAACATCATTAAATAAAAATTAAGACTGCATAATGAGAGGGTGTCTGGGTGACTCAGTTGGCTAAGTGTCTAACTCAGTTTTGGCTCAGATTGGGATCTTGAGGTCATGGGATCAAGCCCAGCATTGGGTTCCTTGTTGAGCATGGTGCCCACTTCAGATTCTCTCTCCCTCTGCCCCTCCCCTGTGCTTTCTCTCTCTAATAAATAAATAAAATACTTAAAAAAACAAAACAAACATGCTACATAATGAGATAGCACTACCCATTCATAGGACGGCTAAAATTAAAAAGATGAGTAATGCCAAGTGGTGAGAATTTGGAACCATTGGAACTGTTGGTTTTACATGTTCGTAGGCATGTAAAATGGTACAACCGCTTTGAAAAATAGTTTGGCACCTTCTATAAAATTAACATACACTTAGCATATATATGACCCAGAAATACTACTTCTAGGTATTTACCCAAGAGAAATGAAAACATATGTCCACAAAGATACTTGTACATGAATGTTCATAGCAGCTTCATTCATTATAGCCACAAACTGGAAACAAACCAAATTTCAGTCAATAGAAGTGATAGTCAACTGATTTGCTCATACAATGGAATATTGCTTAGTCAAAAAAGGACTTAACTACCAATACCGGGAAACAACAAGGCAAATCTAAAAAACATGATGGCAAGTGGAAGGAGCCAGATACAAGAGTACATACTACCTTTTCCAATCATATGACTCTAATATAATATAATAATACATAAACACAAATATACCACATATATGCATGTATTGTATGTAATTATATCTTAATGAGGTTGATTTTTAAAATGAAGTCGTTTAAGGGGTGTCTGTCTGGCTCAGTTAGACGAGCATACAACCCTTGAGCTCAGGGTTGTGAGTCAGAGCCCCACGTTGGGTGTAGAGATTACTAAAATAAATAAGTAAACAAAAATACATTTTAAAAAATGAACTAGTTGACTGCCAGATGGTGCATTTCAAAAGAGGTCATGGGGCTGTCAGGAGGAGCACATCCATTTGCATGAGTCAGGCTTGAGATTTGAAAACCAAGAGCAGCCTAGCCCAGCAAGAAAAGCAGTACAGATGAATGTCCAAGAGTGAAAAACCAGGGAGATATTTCTCCAAGTGAGGAAGGGCTGCCTAGGTACGGTGTGGTCTGTGTTTGCAAGTTAGATCTTGGAGAGCCTGAAACAGAAGTGACAGCTTCTCCAGGGATGTGGCGCGGTGCCAGAGCTTACCCCTGGTACACATAACTGTTTTGAGGTGATACTCTACAGAAAAGACCAAATTCTATGGGAGGTGAAATGCGCTACTGCTTTGAGTGGTGACAACAGAATAACGGCTAAAAATAGTAGCTAACATGTATGGAGCTATTACTTTGTCTGAGATGTTATACAGGAATTCTCATAACTTCATAAGTTAAATACTATTCTCAACCCGATGGTACAGATGAGCAACCAGTAGGGTACTGATGCTGGTTCTTACTGTTCAGTCATACCTGATTGTTGAAGTCTCATGATTTTTGTTAGCCAGTTGGCAAATGTTGTTAGCTTGAGACCAGCCATGGTGAAAATATTTCTAACGTGGAGATTGGCAAATGCTACAAATTAGGGCCTTTATCCCCAGAGAACAAGTGCATTCAATACTTAGCAGCACAGCACTGAAATAGGCTCAGAGAGGTTTAGCAGCTTGCCAAGGTTACACAGATGGTAGCAACTGGCAGATCCTAGGCCAGTTTCATTACCCTAAAGCCCACAGTCTTATCACTAGAGACCCTTTTATACTGGGGGTGCTAGATGCTCCCTTGACTTCATTACCAAAGAAAAACCATGTGGCTCAACAAAGACTCTTGGATTAAGGATGTGGGGCTTTGCAGAGCTTTTCTTGAGGGCCTGGAATTCAAGGATTTGGCATTTCCATAACTCAAGATGGGTTGGGGATAGGGAAAACATGACCCTACTGCTCTGGCAACAGGATGCTGAGATGCACATTTTATATAAATAAATAAATGTGTATATTTTCCCCCATCTCCTCAGTGAATTTCATAAAAGAAAATAGTCAAGTCCTCACTCAAAGGCTGGGAATGACTGTTATAAAGCAAATTGTGGGGGCGCCTGTGTGACTCAGTCGTTAAGCATCTGCCTTCAGCTCAGGTCATGATCCCAGAGTTCTGGGATCGAGCCCCACATTGGGCTCCCTGCTCAGCAGGAAGCCTTCTTCTCCCTCTCCCACTCCCTCTGCTTGTGTTCCCTCTCTCGCTGTCTCTCTCTGTCAAATAAATAAATAAAATCTTTAAAGAAAGAAAGAAGAAAGAAAGAAAGAAAGCAAGCAAGCAAGCAAATTGTAGATGAGCTGTTTGTGTGGAATGTTCTGAATCACAAAGAAGTAAACATCATTTGCTGCAAGGAGGTCAAGCAGGAGTCTTTGAGAGGGATCATTCACCTGACTTTGAAGAAGGGTTCCGAATCCTATAACCTCTTTCCCAAATCCCTTTAAAAGTGCAACTATTCTCTGTTTCAGGATTTGAAGGGACGAAGCAAGTATCAATTTTCTTGTAATCTGTTCTACAAATAGAATAAGCCATGAAGAAGAGCCACACTCCCCATGAGACAGCCTCTGCTCTCCTCCTCTTTATATCACTGGGTACTGTGTTCTGGTTCTGCAGAGGAAAAGTGCAGGCACTCTGAAAAACTCCCATTTGATTACTGTCATTGAAGCCAAATAAGTCACTCCAGGGTCAGGGATTAATGATTTAGTATAGTCTCACTTCAAAATCAAACTGGGTAATGAAGGCACTCAAGAAGTTAATGCAGTCATGGTTCTTGACATTTCTTAGTCCAATAAGGAATTACTATTTTTAATACTATTATCATTAAATAATAACTTTTATTTTGTTTCATGATAATTTCAATCAAGGTTAAGGCTTGATCTGGGGAAAGTTACACCTAACCATCCCTCTCAGCCATATCCCTACTATTCTCACGTGCTCTCCTTAGCCCAAACCCAGGCTCTGAAGGATAAAGGTCCTGTGGTGGAAAGGAGGAAACAGAAGGCAAAAGGGGAAGAGCAAGTATATGGAATCCTTTCTGCCAGCTCATACCTGGGAAGGAAATTCAAGTCAGCAATGGAAGATCCTCAGCATAACTCCCTCTTCATCCTCCCGAACTTAGAGTTCTGGGGAGACACAGAATTGGGTCCTCTAAACTCACCTTTTCTCTTACAGATAGCAGAAGAAGACTTAGATGATTTGGCTCAGGATCCAAAGAATTTATACTATTTCTCATCTTTTCTGAACTTCAGTCCCCTGGGTGAAGATACTGACATTATTTTTAATTAGAAAAGCACCTTCACAGAACCTGTTCTTTGGAGGAAGGACCATTACCATCACCGATTGGAGCAGCTGACCCTGAAAGTTCCGCTAGACACTCTTCAGAGCCCCTGCATCAGCAGATGGGAATCAGGCAAAGGGAAGTCTGCTCTGCTACAGCAAATAGCCATGGGCCTCTGAAAAGTGTGGGGCTCTGACCGAGTTCAAACTAGTCTTCTTTCTCTGTCCGAGCAGGGCCCAGGGTGGGCTCTTTGAAACTGTGCGAGCAAATCGTGGATATACCTGACATGATCAGGAAGCAGACTTGGATGAGCATGCTGCTGCAGCTACAGCAGAGAGTTCTTTTTCTCCTTGATGGCTACAGGGAATTCAAGGCCCAGAATTGCCCGGGGATTGAAGCCCTCATAAAGGAAAACCACCGCCTCGAGAATATGGTGGCTGTCACCACCACCACTGAGTGCCTGAGGCACATCGGGCAGTTTGGTGCCCTGACTGCTGAGGTGAGGGATCTGACAGAGGACAGTGCCCAGACTCTCATCTGGGAAGTGCTGATGAAGGAGCCTGCTGAAGACTTGTTGCTCCAAATTCAGGAATCTGCTGAAGACCCCTCTCTTTGTGGTCATCACTTGTGTCATCCAGATGGGGGCAAGTGAGTTCCACTCTAACACACAAACCACACTGTTCCGTACCTTCTATGATTTACTCGTACAGAAAACAAGCACAAACTTAGAGGGGTGGCTGCAGGTGACCTCACTCAGAGCCTAGACCACTGTGGAGACCTCGTTCTGGGGGGCGTGTTCTCCCACAGGTTTGATTTCCAACCAGAAGACGTGTCCAGTGTGAATGAGGATACCCTACTGACAACTGGACTCCTCTGTAAATACATAGCTCAATGGTTCAAGCCAAAGTATAAATTCTTTCATAACTCATCCCGGGAGTACATAGCAGGACGCAGGCTTAGCAATTTACTAAAGTCTCAAGAGTCAGAGGAGATGACCAAGGGGAAAGGTCACTTGCAGAAAATGGTTTTCGTTTCAGGCATTACAACCAAGTACAGCAACCTGCTCCCATACACAGGTGGGTCATCTACTAAAGCCACCAGGAGTGTTTTGAAACACCTCGCAGGAGTGTATCAACATGGCAGCCTCCTTGGGCTCTCCAACACCAAGAAGCATCTCTGGAGGCAAGAATCTATGCAACATGTGAAAAACACCACTGTGCAAGAAACTCTGAAAGCCATAAACATCAATTCCTTTACAGAGTGTGGCATTAATTTATTCCATGGGAGTATATCCGAATCAGATCTGACTGAAGAATTTGAAGCTTTCTTTTGTGGTAAAAGCTTATTTATCAACTCAGAGAACAACCTGATTATTTATTTCACTTCTTTGAACACTTGCCTAATTGTGCCAGTGCTCTGGGCTTCATAAAACCCGACTTCCATGGAGAAGCTACGGCCTCACGGGACAAGACCACAGAAGACACGGGCAGGCATCAAGAAGACTCCTCAGAGACCTACATTCCCAGGAGGGAATGTGTCTTTGTTCTTCAACTGGAAGCAGGAATTCAAGACTCTGGAGGTCACACTCCGGGACTTCAGCAAGCTGAACAAACAAGATATCAAATATCTGGGAAAGATATTCAGGTCTGCTACAAGCCTCAGGTTGTGCAGGAGGAGGCGCGCTGGCATGGCCTGAAGCTTTAGTTTGGTCCTCAGCACCCGTGAGACGTGAGAACATTCGTTTTCTCACCGTGGAAGCCAGTCCCCTCACCATAGAAGATGAGCAGCACATCACACCGCGACAAACCTGAAAACCTTGAGTATTCGGGACCTCCAGACTCCACGGCTGCCGGGTATTGTAAACATCAGGAGTTTAAGCTATAATCAAGCCTGTGGAAATATTAGCTATCACACAGTTTGGCTTTAAATGTTCTAACAGTTTCAACCAGGTGTCAGGACTTGGAAGGGAGGCAGGAGGACTGAGAGAGAGAGGTCCATGAGGGGGGTAGGCTGTCATACTGAGAGGCACCAGAGAGGATTCCCAGAGCTGCAGCTATACTGTCTGACTGAATGGCAATACAGTTTGTATAGTTGTGTGTGTGTGTGTGTGTGTGTGTGTGGTGTGGTAAGTTCAGCTTGTCTGCACTGACCTCCCCCTTCTCAGCATCTCCACCTCTACCCAACACCCACTGCTTCCCTGCCAAATGACACCCCTCCCCACTTCAAGTCTGGGAGGAAATCCAGCCTGTAAACTAATCACCTGTGGGAGCTGGTACCTAATTGTGTTACTGGATTCTCGTCCAGGAAACTATAGAACATACCCAGCCCCACCCCACTCCACCCCACATATCATTCATTTTGAAAGAAGATTTTGGGAACAGACTTTGTCTAACGTGAAGAAATTTCAGATCTCAGACATATACATGTGGGGCCAATCTTTCTGAGGAAAGGGGAGTTTTCCCTAAATTCAAAATGGTATTAAAGGTGAATGTCTGCCTTACCTGTGTAGACCAGCTTTACCTAGTTAGGTCAGCTCTGTCGCCTGGAACAGGGGCTGCTTGTGGTGTGAAGCTATGGGCTGGCAGGAGCCTTGTTCTTCCTGACTGTAATCCAAGATCATTTTTCATTCACAATATATTTCCCATCAGGCTCTGCCTCACTTGTCACCCTGCAGAAAAAATTTCATATCATTTTAAAAATCTAGGATCTTTTGTACAGATAATTTTTACAACATTCTTAATTCAGGAATCCCTTCCATAAGATTCTGCACAGTCAGCAGGACTTCATTAGACTACCTTCTGTGTCAGGAAGCTCACCATCTCCTCTTGATGGCTAGTCCTTTGATCTTGTGAACTGGCCGCCCATGTGCTGAATTTGGCCTACATATCATATAGAACTGTCTTTTCAATGTTTGCCAATATTTTGTTCTTAAATTTTAAAATTTATTTTTTGAGTAATATATTCACATGATTCAAACTATAAAACAATCTACAATGAAGTTTCCTTCCCTTTCCCATCCCCTAGTCATGATTCTTCTCCCGGGAGTTGGCAGCATTTTGCAACTGGGAAACTGCAGTGTGAAACTGCAGGTTACTCATTTCTCTTGATAATTGTAGGTCTGGCAACTGCATGGCCACATCTTCACTTGGTAACAACCAGCTAGAGCTTCATGAGATGTTCCTATGCTCTTGGACAAGATACATAACCTCCGTGTGGGACAGCACCGACCTGTTCTACTTCTTGTAATAACATTATCTCCCTGGCTCTTGTCAACATTTGAGTTTGTAATCAGTGCTCATTTCTTCTTAAAGCTAAAATCCAGTGCCCTGTCATTTCTTCCCAAGGTTGGTTTCTATTTCTGCCCTCCATGTTTCTTCAGAATCTTCCTCGTTCCTCCCTTTCTTTGCTGAATAGTGTTCTATTGTATGGATGTGCCACAGTTTATCTCATCACCTCTGAAAGACATGTAGGTTATTTCCAGCTTGGGCAATTATAAATAGAGCTTCTATAAGCAGTTGTATGCAAAATAAGTTTTCCTGTTTTTTTTACAGAGGGAGTGCGCAAACTGGGGTGGGAAGGAGGAAGAGGGAGGGAGAGGGCGACAGAGAATCTTAGGCAGGCTTCATACCCAGCATGGAGCCCCACGCAGGGCTCAATCTCACCACCCGAGATCATGACCTGATTTTATGACCTGAGATCCTAACCTGAGCCGAAATCAGAAGTCAAACGCTTAACCGACTGAGCCACCCAGGCGCCCCTGAAAATAAGCCTTCAATTCACTTAGGTAAATACCTAGGAGTGGGATTGCTATGCCATAGGACAAGTGCTTGTTTAACTTTTTAAGAAACTTCCAAGCTATTTTCCAGTTTGTACCATTTTACATTTCCAAAAGCTATATATATGAGAGATTTAGCTGCCCTGCATTCTCACTAGTGCTTAATATCCTTTGTGTTTTTTAATTTTTGCCATTCTACAATTGCCCTACAATAAGAAAAAAAAAACAACCAGACAACAGCAAGTGCTGATCAGGATATGGAACAACTAGAACTCTGGGTGTAGTGTTAGTTCATCATACTTAGCTGATAAAAGTTGAAAACTTTTCATGGGCTTGTTTGCCAACTATGTAACTCTTTGGCAAAGTGTCTAAGTTTTCACCCATTTTTTAATTGGGTAATTTATCTTCTTAGTGTTGAGTTTGAGTGTTCTTTATATATTTTGGATACAGGTCCTTTGTCAGATAAGTGATTTGAAAGTGTTCTCTCCTAATCTGTAACTAGTCTTTTCATTCTCTTGATGATATCTTTCATTGAACAAAAAATTTTAGATTTAGTTGCAGTCTGTTTTTGCTTGTATGAATCACATTTCCGGTGTGATATCCAAGAACTTTTTGCCTAACCCCAGGTCATGAAGATTTTTTCCTATCTTTTCTTCCTTATGTTTTACGTTTTACATTTAGATTTATGATCCATTAAGTTAACATCAGGGTCCATTTTTCTTGCATATGGATATCCAGTTACTCTATTTATTGAAAGGACTATTCTTTCACGTTTGAATTGCCTTTGTACTTTTGTCCAAAACTATTTGGCTGTAATTATGTGGGTGTATTTCTGGACTCTATACTCTTATTAATTGATCATTTGCCAACACCCTTGTCTATCCTTTGCTAATAGCACATTGTCTTAGTAACTGTAGTTTTATAGTAAGTCATAAAATTGAGTACTGTTGTTTCTCCAACTTTGTTCTTTTTCAAAATTGTTTTTTATATTTTAGTTCCTTCATCTTTCACATTGTTTATATTATCCAAACCTCTTCCTGGGATCTTGGTTAGAATTACATTAAATCTATAGACCAATTTAGGGAGAATCGACATCTTTATTTTGTTGAATCTTTCAATCCATGAGCATGGATTGCCCTTCATTTAGATTTTCTTTTATTTCTTTTATCATCATTTTGTATATGTTTTATCAGATTTATCTAACTTATTCTTTCTTTTGGAGCTATTATAAATGGAATTTTAAAAAATTGGTTGCCAATCATTTATTGCTACTATATAGAAATGCAATTGATTTTTGTCTGTTGATCTTATACTCTATACCTTTGTTATACTCACTTCATGTCACTCCAAAAAGAACAGGTTTATTTCTTCTTTTCCAATTTGTATTTACTTTATTTTCTCGCCTTATTGCACTGATTATGACTTGCGGTACAATGTTGAATAGGAGGGGTGAGAATGAATATCCTCCCTTGTTCCTGATATTAAAAACAAAGCATTCAGACTTTCACCACTAAGTATGATGTCAACTGTAGTGTTTTTTGTTTTTTGTTTTTGTAGATGACTTTTATGAGGTTGAGGAAGATCCCTTCTATTCCTAGGTTGCTGAGAATTATTATGGATGGATGTCAGATGATGTCTAATGTTTTTTCTGCCCCAAAATATCTGATCATGCAGTTTTTCTTCCTTAGACTGTTAATATAGTGAATTATATGGATTGATAGGCAAATATTGAAACAGCTCTGCATTCCCTGTAGGAAGCCCACTTGGTGGTAGTATAACATTCTTTTCATATATGGCTGGAGTCCTTAGTAGTATTTTGTTGAGGGTTTTTGCTTTTTTGTTCATGAGTGATATATTGGTCTGAAGTTTTGTTTTGTTTTATTCTCTTGCTCTGAGCTTTGTATCATTTAATAACAACAGCATGAAAGAGCTGGGAAGTGCTTCCTCCACTTGAATTTTCTGGAAGTGATTTTGTGGAATTGGTGCTAATTCTTCTTTGAATGTTTGGTAGGATTTGCAAGTTACATTACCTGTGCCTGAAGAGTTCTTTTTTGGAAAATTTTAAGCCATAAATACAATTTCCTCTAAGCACTGTGTTAGCTGCAGATTTTGATATATTTTATTTTTTATTTCTATATTTTTCAAAATATTGTCTAGTTTTCCTTAATCCATGCTTATTTAGAACCCTATTGCTGGGGCACCTGGGTGGCTCAGTCGTTAAGCGTCTGCCTTCGGCTCAAGGGCGTGATCCCGGTGTTATGGGATTGAGCCCCACATCAGGCTCCTCCGCTAGGAGCCTGCTTCTTCCTCTCCCACTCCCCCTGCTGGTGTTCCCTCTCTCGCTGGCTGTCTCTGTCAAATAAATAAATAAAATCTTAAAAAAAAAAAAAAAAGAACCCTATTGTTAAATTTCAAAGTGTTTGGAGATTTCCCTGTTATCTTTCTGTTATTATTTTCTAGTCCAAGTACATTATATTTGGAGAACACGCTTTTAGCTAAAGAAGACACCCATCTCTGACAAAATATATATATATATCTATAGATATCTAGATATGGATATATATCTGATATAGATATAGATATCGATCTATATATATATTCTTGTGTCCCTATGCTGCCCCTGTGACTTCAGCTTCCACTCTTCCTAAGATTTTTGAGGAGATGAAAAGGAGAGTGCTCATTCAGAAGACTTCATCCTACGAAAAATGTTATGGTAAAGGTGCACGTTGATACCCATTAAAATACTACACATTTATTATAGTTTTTCTCATGCTGCTGAAAGAATGTCCTTCACATTGGTGACCTTTGTATGGTCCAGGAGATGGGAAAGTGGATTGAAAGAAGAACAACTCTCTCTGGCTTTTTATAACTCAAAGTCTTTATAGAAAGAGCATGGTGATATCTCTGTGCAATTGTTCTTTGCCTTTTTTTTTTGAGTCCATTAATCTACGTTTAAATCAAATTCACTTGATGTCCTAATGTATTTCCTTTCCAACTTCTTGCAGCTGAAGGTCTAACAAACCTGAAGAAGAAGAGTTTACTTCATATGATGCACTTGTCTGACATGGGGAAGGGAATGGATTACATAGTAAATTCTCTGTCAGCTGAACCCTGTGACCTTGAAGAAATCCAATTAGTCTCCTGCTGCCTGTTGGCAAATGCTGTGAAAACCCTAGGTAACTGTTGCCTGCATTAACTGAATGAGAACAGTGTAAGAGAACATGTGATGCTTTCATGCTAATGCATTCTAAGTCTCTCAAATGGAAATTTAATTTTTAGGGAAACTGGAAAAGATAATAAAGACTTCCAGGTAGTATCTAGCCTGTCTTTAATGATCTTCTCCATGACTGAAATGAAAATTTATTATAAAATGGAGAATTAGGAGAAAATTTCAGAGTAACTGAAGATGTAAGAGATGGTGAAGAGAAAGAAAGCAAGAAATAGGTGCTTGAAACGTGGCACATGTTCTGTTATATAATAACTGCCTAATAACTATTTGGATGACTCAATAAATAAATGATTGAGAAGCAGAGAAAGAAGAATTTCCTTAAATGTTCTCAGGCCATCCAGTTCTTACCCACTGCCCTGTTAAGATGGAGTTAGTGTACGTTAACATAAGAGTTGAGTCTTTTGAGTTCCCAGAGGGTGTGCATACCAAGTACGGAGAAACCTGCATATATCTAAAGATATGTTCAATTCATATTTTTTAAATTTAGATTTTTGAGGAAAAGATGGGCTAGCCCTCTTAAAAACAGGATATAAAACTTCTGGGAATCTATAAAGATTACTAAGGAAATCATTTGTATGCTAATATAAACAAAAAGCTAGAGAAACCAGTGATTAGGAGAGGCTGTCTAGCTTCCACTAGGAACACAAGGATAAGTACACTCCTTCTCTACCTGACCCTGGGGAGAGACAGATTTAGAACACAGGCAGCAACCTCTTTGACCTTGGCTGCAGCAACTTCTTGCCAGACACATCTCCAAAGGCAAGGGAAACAAAGGCAAAAATGAACTATTGGGACTTCAAGATAAAAACCTTTTGCACAGCAAAGGAAACAGTAGACAAAACCAAAAGACAACCGACAGAATGGGAGAAGATATTTGCAAATGACATATCAAATAAAGGGCTAATATCAAAAATCTATAAAGAACTTATCAAACTCAATACCCAGAGAACAAATAATCCAATCAAGAAATGGGCAGAAGACATGAACAGACACTTCTGCAAAGAAGACATCCAAATGGCCAACAGACATATGAAAAAATGTTCAACATCACTCAGCATCAGGGAAATACAAATCAAAACCACAATAAGATACGACCTCACACCAGTCAGAATGGCCAAAATTAACAAGTCAGGGCATGACAGATGTTGATGAGGATGCGGAGAAAGGGGAACCCTCCTACACTGTTGGTGGGAATGCAAGCTGGGAGAGCCACTCTGGAAAACAGTATGGAAGTTCCTCAAAAAGTTGAAAATAGGAGCTACCTGATGACCCAGCATTTGCACTACTGGGTATTTACCCCAAAGATACAAATGTAGTGATCTGAAGGGGCACCTGTACCCCAATGTTTATAGCAGCAATGTCCACAATAGGCAAACTATGTAAAGAGCCCAGATGTCCATCAACAGATGAATGGATAAAGGAGATGTGGCATACACACACACACACACACACACACACACATACACAATGGAATATTATGCAGTTATCAAAAAATGAAATCTTGCCATTTGCAAGGACGTGGATGGAACTAGAGGGTATTATGCTAAGTGAAATAAGTCAATCAGAGAAAGACAATTATCATTTTATCTCACTGGTATGGGTGCCTTGGTGGCTCAGTCAGTTAAGTCTCTGCCTTCAGCTCAGGTCATGATCCCAGGGTGCTGGGATTGGGCCCCACATCGGGCTCCCTGCTCAGTGGGAGCCTGCTGCTCTCCCTGCTTGTGCACTCTCTCTGTCAAATAAATAAAATTTTTAAAAAAATGATCACCTGATATGTGGAATTTAAGAAACAAGGCTGAGGATCATAGGGGAAGAGAGGGAAAAATGAAATATAGATGAAACCAGAGAGGGAGACAAATGTTAAGAGATTCTTAATCATAGGAAACAAACTGAGGGTTGCTGGAGGGGAAGAGGGTGGGGGCATGGGGTAACTGGGTGATGGACACTGGGGAGGGTATGTGTTGTAATAAGCACTGCGTATTATATAAGACTAATGAATCACAGACCTGTACCCCTGAAACCAATAACACATTGTATGTTAATTAATTGAATTTAAATTACAAAATAAAATAAAATACTGGCCTGCCTTCAGGTTTTTAAGCATTGCATCTATAGTATTAAGGGAAAAACACTCCCATTACCTGACAAGGTATATTATGTTAGGATTTGCTGCTCTTGCTAGCCTTAACTGTCTGAAATTCAGCAATGCCTCTCCAATTTTAGGAAATATTTTTAAGTAATACCTGTTGGGTATTCAAAACATGTAAAGGTAAATGCAACTTTATTTAAATGGGATCACTGAATATCTTTAAGCAACTGTGAAATAGTCCTGGAACAAATAGAGATATATAAATGACCGAAGATTCCACCAGCCTCAGGCAGAGTTGTTGGGAGGGGGGTCTTCATGCTATTTGTATTAGTCATCAATTTCTATAGAACAGATTACCCCCCCCAAATAGCGGCTTAAAACAACTATAAATATCTCACAATTTCTGTGGGTGAGGGATGTGGGAGCTGGGTGGTTCTGGCTTAGGTTCTGTCATGAGGTTGCAGGCCAGATGTTGGATGGGGCTGCTGGAGGATCTGCTTTCAAGGTAGCTCCTCAGTGGGTTAGCAGGTTAATGCTGGCTGTTGGCTGAAGGCCTCAGTTTCTCATCCCTGGACTTCTCCATAGGCTGCTTGAGTGTCATCACAATATGGCAGCTAACTTCCCTCAGAGATCTAAGAGACAACCAGTTGGAAGCTGCAATGTCTTTTAGAACCTAGCCTTGGATGGTCATTTCTGCTTTCTCCTATTAGTTACCCAGGTAAGTGCTATCCACTGTGGGAGGTGGGTACAATACAGGGGAGTATATACTAGGAGGTGAGGATCATTGGCGCCATCTTGAAGGGCGACTAACATACTATCTAAGGCAAAGGATTGGTCAAAACAGCCTAGACTTCATTTCCCTCACAGATTATCTAGAATGTATTTTGTAGTACATGAAACTTAAAATTTTAACCAATTTTAAGTGTACAGTTCTGTGGTATTAAGTACATTCACATTCTTAAGCAACCACCATCACCATCCATCTCCAGAACTTTTTCATCTCCCTTGACTGAAACTCTGTACCCATTAAAACTAACTCCCCACCTACTTCTCTTTTTAATACCTTTTCTCTTAGAGATGCTTATGTCTCTAAGTGCTTAGGCTGCTGAAGGGTTTTTGCCTTCCCCAATAGTGCTTCAAGTTCTGGATCTTTTCTCCCTTTAATTCCTAACTCTACCTCTATCTCCTTTACCCACTCCCTTAACTCATCAAATCATATAATTCTGGGTGTCATTCTTACAGGTCCCTCCTCTATTCTGGGTGATATTGGAAGTAGGTGGATTCTGTGACAGGCTAATTAGTTAGAATAAATAATCCCTATCAGGTAACTTCATACCTTAAACAAGTTGGAAAGGGTGTGTCTTTTCAAGGAGGCCACTGGAGAGTGTGTAGAATTAGAATCAGATGTTGGGTAGACATTTTTTGGGTAGAGGCCTTTTAGCATCTTTCAAAATTTTTAAGTAGGTAGCTGCCTGATTTGCCCACTTCTCAGGCTGGTCAGTGAGAGCAGAGAAGGAGACGAGCTATTTAATGAATTAAGAACTGAGCTAGGCAGTAATTTGCCATTTGACTTGAGTTGCCTAGTGCCTAATAGCCTCTACATGTAAATGAGAAAAATAAGCATAACAGAAGGCAGCTGACTCCTGGAAACTTAGCTGTAACAATGTACCTTCCAACGCAAGTACAAAAGATATTACAAAACGAACAATTCAATAGGAGTAACTACTTTATTCTCAATGTGTTTTTAAGAAGAATTTGTGGAATTATCATTACATTCCTAATAAAAGATAACATTATCCCCCTTTTATAAAGCAGCAGATATATAAGGCTGTCATACTAAAACAGGGGAAGTGTTGGAGATAGAAGAGGAGGAACTGGTGATGTGGGGAGAGAGTGCAGATGCTGGCACTGCTCCCCTCCAGCTGTTTCCTCCACCTCGCAGAGGTATAAAAAGCAGTCTGCTTGTGCTTGAGCCGTAAGTTGAAGAGCGAGAGCCAAACGTTCTCTGCCTTTGGTCTCTATCAGGTTATCAGACTGCTATCTAGAGGCTCCATTTATATAAAGTGGTCTAGGGCACTGGTTTTGGAGTCAGACCTGCCCACCCTTTCCACTTGATAGATGGATGACCTGAAGCAACTTAAAGTCTCTGAGCCTCAGTCCGCTCATCTGTCAAATGAGAGTCACTGTAATACCAACCATATGAGCAGTTACTGTGCTAATCAACAATTACACTAATGCATATAAAGTAAGAAGTTCAACACTGACCTGTTGTATATGCTCAATGAATGGTACTGGTATTTTCCTCTGTGGGTTTCAAAGGGCACCAGATACTAGGTTTATCTTCCTTTAAAAAAAAAAAAAGTCCTCAGCTTGCAAAATAAGTAAAACCTATAAAAATAAAACCTGCTCACTTCATGTATAAGACCCTTCACAACGGAGCCTCAACTTACCTTATTCTCCACCTTCATCTTCTGCCACGCCTACCTCCCTATATGAGGTTTCACCCTCACGGACTTCTTGCTGTTTCCCAAAAATGCCTTTGTACGTGCACTTCCTCTAGAATGTCCTTTACCTGCTCTTACAATCCCTCTAAGACCTAACTTAAATATCTCCTCCTAGGCCACATATTCTCCATATGCTCTCTCCTCTATATTTCCACATGTAACTTAGATGTCTGCTTTAAACCTCTCGTCTGGAGTGTTTTAAACTTTTTTTGACTATGACCCTCAGTTAAAAATACATTTTATCTCATGATCTAATATACACATCCATACACATTAAAAAATTTCACAGAAAGTAATGATCTTATGCTATGTGTGACACAATCTGTTATTTTCTATTCTTTTTGCCCTATTTCACTTAAAACAGATGCTGATTGCAACCCATTAAATTTATTTCATGTTCTAAAGGAGGTGACACCCTGCAGCTTAGGAAGAACACTACCCTAATCCACATCCTGCCCAGGATGTCAGCCTAGATCCAGGGCTCGTTTCCATGGTCACTTCTGGCTCTGACTCTCTGCTCCCATGTGTCTCTGGATTTGGGTCTCTTCGCCTCCTGCAGTGGTTCCTTTCTCTCTTCTCCAAGTGACTTGGATGGGAAGAACATTCATTCACTTGTCAATTTCTACAAGAAGGCCCCCATATATTTGTGGATATAGCAAGTATACTGAGTGCTTGTGGGAAATTGTGAAGGATAATTGTGATAGTTCTGAGCAGCAGATTAGTTAAAGGTAAGATTGACATTTCCATGCTCTCAAAGAGATGCTGAACTGTTTCTGCCAGGTGAGGCTCCAGCTGCCTGTCAGTCACCTTGCCCTCTCCATCTCCATCTCTTACAGCCCCCTATGACACTCTCACAGTCCCGAGTACCACGAGCCAATTTAGGCACTGATATTTAATGATAGACATATGTGACAGATGCCACAGTGAAATGAAAGTGTAATGAGAGACAGATTCTCTAATTAAAGAAAGGCTACCTAATGAGATGCAGGGAGAAAATGAGATGTGGAGGTGAGGTGTGAAATTAGAGACAGTAGTTGGGATGTACTTTCCAGGCAAAATTCTAAGCCTGGGTTGTCCTTAAATATCCACGTTTTCTGTGCCCATACTCAGGATACTGGGGAACACAACACAATTTGGCAGATAGGTATGCTACAAATTCATAGTGACAAACTTCAACAAGAATATTTAGAACCGAATGGTAAGAAAATGCTATGTACCAAAACGTGTGGCATGCAGCAAAAGCAGGGCTTGAAAAAAATTCTCATAGCCTTAAATATTTATATTAGAGAAAAGAGTCTTATGAAGATTAATAAGTTTCTAGTTTAAGAAGCCAGAAAAACATCAGAGTACACCCCAGGATAGTAAACATAAGAAAATAAGTCAATGACACAGAAAATATAAATACACTCAAAATGAGTAATAAAGCTTGAAGTTGGTTCTTTAAAAAGAGTAACAAAATAGATAAAAGCCAAGCAAGACTGGGACATTTGGCTTTCTCAGTTGGTAGAGCATGTGACTCTTGACTTTGGGGTAGTGAGTTGAAGTCCCACTAGAGGTTTCTTAAAAAAAAAAAAAAAAGTCAAGCAAGACTGCTCAAGAAAAGATAGAGTGACATAATTTTGTTAGCCAAAATGGAGACAGGCATGTGAATGTTTGCAGTAGCTTTATTCATGATCACCAAAACCTGGAAGCAATGGAGATGTCCTTCAATAGGTGAATGGGTAAACAACTGTGGTATAGCCATAAATAGTGTATTATTCAGTGGTAAAAAGAAATGAGCTATGAAGCCATGAAAAGCCATAGAAGAAACTTAAATACCACTAAATGAAAGAAGCCAAGTCTGAAAAGGCTACATAATATATGAATCCAATTTTATGACATTTTAGGAACGGCAAACTGTTGAGAGAGTAAAAAAGCTCCGTGACAGTGGGTATTTACCCAAAGAAAATGAAAACACTAATTTGGGGAGATATATGCACCTCTATGTCTATTGCAGCATTATTTACACTACCCAAGATATGGAAGCAACCTAGGTGTCCACTGATAGATGAATGAATACAGATGTGGTAGATATACCCAGTGGAATATTACTCAGCCATAAAAAAGGATGAAATCTTGCCATTTGCAATATGGATAGACCCACACGGTATTACGCTAACTGAAGTAAGTCTGAGAAAGACAAATACTGTGTGATCTAAAATCTGAAAAATGAAACAAATGAACAAACAATAACAAAAATAGAAACACAGTCATAAATAGAACTGGTGGTTATTGAGAGAGGGGAGGAGGGTGGGAGGATAGGTGAAATAGCCGAAGGGGATTTAGAGGAACAAACTTCCAGTTATAAGTAAGTCATGGGGATGAAAAGTACAGCATACAGAATATAGTCAATAATAGGTAACAAACGATAACTACTCTCATCACGGTGAGCATTGCATAATGTATATAGTTGTCATATCACTATATTGTACACCTGAAACTAATATAATATTATATGTCAGTTATACTTCAATTTTTAAAAAAGTTCAATGGTTGTCAGGAGCTCCGGAAGAGGGGAGGAAGGGTTGAACAGGTATAGCACAGGGTATTTTTTTTAGGACAGTTCAAATATTCTGCATGATACTGTAACTGTGCAAACATGACACTATGCATTTGTTGAACCTCTCAGAACTTTATAATGCAAAGAGTGAACCTTAATGTATGCAAAGTAAACAATCATTTAGGGGTGCCTGGCTGGCTCAGTCGGAAGATCACGTAACTCTTGATCGCAAGGTCGTGAGTTTGAGGCCCACATTGGGTGTAGAGATTACTAAAAAAAATAAATCAACTTAAAAAAATCATTTACGGGTGTCTGGGTGGCTCAGTGGGTTAAGTGCCTGCCTTCAGCTCAGGTCATGATCCCAGGGTCCTGGGATCGAGCGCTGCATTGGGCTCCTTGCTCTGCGGGGAGCCTGCTTCTCCCTCTCCCTCTGCCTGCAGCTCCCCCTGCTAGTGCTCTCTCTGTCAAATAAATAAATAAATAAATAAATAAATAAATAAATAAAATCTTTAAAAAAAATCATTTAGGTGGTCTGGGAAACCCAAAGATGGAATGAAGAATGTAGAACATTCTAACTATATTACAAATTGTGAAACAAGCTCACTAGGGGATGAGGGGAAAAGATGCTGCCCTAAATAACTTTGGAAATCAGTGGTCTGTAAAACTAAAGCAAAAGAAACTGTACATTAGTGCTATACTCTAACTGATAAAGTTATCTTCAGTTGGGGTCTAGGTTAAGAATTTTGATACTGCTATATACATTCAAACGGGAATAATTAAGTAAATGGACAGCAGATGGTAGGAACCAGGTTTCTCATTGCTGGAGTAGGAATTTACAGCAAGAGGAGGAAGCTGGAAAACCCATGTGGTTACACATTAGAATTGGAGACATCTGTAAGGACTCATTTCACGTTTACCTTAATATATATGGTTACATCTAGAAATATATATATACATATACAAATACACACACACTGTGAGATAATAGAAAATAAATATTGGTCTCTTTCCCCAGTTCCTGACACAATGCCTGCAACCTTTGTAAGTTCCTAAGTGATAAGAGCACGAGGAGCATCTTTTGTTCAGGGCAGTGACTCTGTGTGGGCTCCTGATGGCTCCTGCATGGGGGTTGGTCACCAGAGAGACCAAGCCATGATTAGAAGCTTGGAATTTTCTTTCTTTCTTTCTTTTTCTTTTTCTTTCTTTTTTCTTTCTTTTTTCTTATTTTAAGATTTTATTTATTTTTGGGAGGGAGGGCAGGAGGGAGAGAGAGAGAGAAAGAGAGGCGGCGAGCACGAGTAGGGCAGAGGGAGAAGCAGACTCCCTGCCAAGCAGGGAGCCCAATGTGGGATGCGATCCCAGGGCCCTGGGATCATGACCTGAACCAAAGGCCGACACTTACCTGACTGAGCCACCCAGGGGCCCAGAAGCTTAGAATTTTCATTCCCACCCCTCATCCTCCACAGACTAGAGAGGGGCTAGAAACTGAGTTAACAATTGATCATGCCTATGTGAGGAAGCCTCCACAAAATCCCAACAGCGCAGGGTTCAGGGAGCGCCGAGGTTGGCAGACAAATCCACGCCAGGAGAGTGGCACAGCCCAAACTCCAGGGGGCCAGAAGCTCCTGTGCTCGGAATCCTCCCAGACGTCACCCCAGGTAACTCATCTGGCGGTTCATCTGTATCCTTTGATAAACCGGCAAATGTGTTTCCTGGAGTTCTGTAGCTGCTCTAGCAAATTAATCAGACCTGAGGAGGGACACATGGGAACCTCCAATTCGTAGCTTAATCAGACAGAAGTTGTGCATAACCCGGGGACCTAACACTTGTGATTGGCCTCTGAAGTGGGATGGAAGCAGTCTTGCGGGTCTGAGCCCTTAGTTGGTGGGACTGGACACGATTTCCAGGTAGACAGTGTTAGAATTGAGTTAATTTGTAGGACTCGCACCTGGTGTCACACAGAATTGTGTGGTGTGGGGAAAAGCCACCACGCATTTGACGACCAGAAGTGTCTGAAGTGTTCTGTATGCACAGTAAAGGAGACACACGGGTGAGGAAGAGGAGCTAGACGGAATGGAGTTTTTCCTACACGCGTACATACACATATTCGTTGCTCTGTCAGCTGAGAGGGCCTAGAAGCAATGACACTTCGGAAGCAATAAGCCCTCACCAGACCCAGATCTTGGATTCTAATACCATTCTCTAATAAAGGGAACCAGGGCACTTTGACAAAACGCCTAATTCTAGGACTAGGGCAGGAAATGTATAAGCCTGGAGCATCGTGTAGTGCCAGAAAAGTAAGGAAGTGCTCAAAACGAAGAAACAAACCAAAGACACCCACAGTAATAGGAGGAAGTCAAAGTGACACGGAAACCAACTAAAAGAGCTCACAGTAAAGCTGAGCAACTGGAACAATAAAATAAAGTAGCATTGGGTTATATACCAAAGCATAAAATAAATATTCATGAACCCATACTGATATAAATTATTGAATAAATGAATAAATGGTGGTGGAGATAAATCTCCCATGCAATGCTGCAAATAACTACGTAGATAACTTTGCCCACAAGAAAGTGGAGCCTAACTCCCACTATGTAAGTGTAGACTGCACATAGTGACTTCCTCAGTGGTGTAGTACAGAAAGGGGAGAAAAGTAGCTTCACAGAGATAGACGGAACACCACCTTAGCCAGGTGATCAAGGTCAACATTAGCAACAACAGATCGTGTTGATAGTATGTACCCTGGACATATAAGGAAAATGATACTTTACACTTCTGTGATCTCCTCTCCCAATGGCCATATCCCAATCTAATCAGGAGAAAAACATCAGACAAGTCCTACAAAATACCTGACCAATACTCCTCAAAACTGTCAAGGTAATCAAAAACAAGGAGAATCCGAGAAATTGTCACAAGGCAAGAGGTTCTATGAGGAATGTAAGGAGACATGATGATTAAATGTAATGTGATATCTTGGATGGGATCCTGGAACAGAAAAGGGACACTGGTAAAAACTAAAGAAATCTCAAAGCACTACAGACTTAATAAGGTATCAATACTGGTGTATCAATTGCAATGAATATGCCACGCTAATGTAAGATGTTAATAATAGAAGAAGCTAAGTGTGGAGTGTATGGCAACTCTGAGTACTATGTTTGCAATTTTTCCTATAAATCTAAAACCATTCTAAAAAAATAAAGTTTGTTTAAAACACCAAAGGCAAGGGTGCCTGGGTCATGCAACTGGGTTAAGCATCTATCTGACTCTTGATTTCGGCTCAGGTCATGATCTTAAAGTCCTTAGGGATCTTAGTGATGGAGCCCTACGTCAGGCTCTGAGCTCAGCACAGAGTCTGCTTGAGACTCTCTCCCCTCTGTCCCCTCCCACCTTCTCTCTAAATAAATACATCTTTTTACAAAAATCAAAGCCAAAACAGGAGTCATATCATAGATTAATCAGAAGTATAAAGATATGGAAAGCTATCAACTGTGATACCAACAAATTTGAAATAGACAAAGAAGACATGTTTTTAGAAAATTTCCCAAACTGATTCAAGAATTAGGAGAAAATTGGGGCACCTGTGTGGCTCAGTCAGTTATGCGTCTGTCTTCAGCTCAGGTCATGATCTCAGGGTCCTGGGATGGAGCCCTGCATCAGGTTCCCTGCTCAGTGAGGAGTCTGCTTCTCTCCCTCTCTCTGCCCTCCCCCTGTTCGTGCTCTCTCTCTCTCTAAAAATAAAAAATAAATAAATAAATCCATCAAAGATATAAACGTAAGAGCTGAAACTATAAAAATTTTTGAAGAAAATCTAGGAGTAAATCTTCATGACTTCAGGTCAGGCAAAGTCTTAAGATATGACAAACACACACAAATAAGAACTAAGTTGGACTTCATCAACATTACAAACTGTTGTGCTTTAAAGGGCATCACCAAGAAAGTGAAAAAAGAACCCAGAGAATGGCAGAACAACTTTACATGATAGCAAGTCATGTATCTGATAAAAGACTACTGTCTAGAATAAAGAACTCTTACAATTCACCAATATAAAGATAAATAATTCAATTTTTTAAACAGGCAGAGGATCTGAACAGACATTTCTCCAAAGAATATATATAAACCATAAAAGCTCTCAATCATAGGAAACAAATTGAGGGTTGCTGGCAGGGGGATGGTGATGGACATTAAGGAGGACATGTGATGTAATGAGCACTGGGTATTATATAAGACTGATGAATCACTGAACTCTACCTCTGAAACTAGTAATATATGTTGATTAATTGAATTTAAATAAAAAAATCACCTGCAAATTATATATTTATATATAATATAAATATATATAAACCATCAGTAAGCCAGAAAGGATGCTCAAAATCATTAGCCGTCAGGGAAATGCAAATCAAAGCCATGAAGAAACCACTAGGGATGTTTATAATAAAAAGGACAATAATAACAAGTGTTAACAAGGGCTTGGACAAATTAGAACCCTCACATCCTGGTGAAGTATAAAATAATGTAGTGCTTAAAAAAACATTCCGGCTTTAAATTCTTTGTTAAATTCCTTTGAGGTGGTAAAACCTGCTGCTAATAGAGGAGAAAAGCTGCCCTTTAGGGAAGGAGCCTTATACAGAGACAGAAGTGGTTGAGTGCATGCCTTCCTAGGAAGCACATGGAAAAGAGGCAGAGGCTGAAAGGATGTGAACATGAGGTCCAAGAGAGCAGGGAGAAAGCGGCTTACAAGGAATAAAGACAGGTGCCTTATGGGAAGGAGGAAGAGAGGAGAAAAGTGAGGCCCTAGGTATGAGTTAGGCTGGGTAGAGGCTTAAGCTGGTATAACAAGACCCCCGCCCCCCGACACCATGGCTTACAGAAAACAAAACTTTATTTTCCTCTTAACAGTCCAGAAGTGAGCAGTCCAAGCAGGTGGGTATTGTTCTGTGCAAGCTTTCACACCCAGAAACCTACTTTTTGGACCCCTCTATTCCTTAGGCTATTGTCTTGTACTTCATGGCTAGGATATCCACCTTCCCTTTGCAGGAGTGCCTTATTCTGTAAAGAATGTTGGAAGTTCCATTAGGGAGACAACCCCCAAAACCCAAGTCTTGAGATACTGAAAGAGTCTCACTTACTCAAGTTTGCAGTTAGGAACATTCCACACCCAAGAAACAATAGTTAGATAGTGTTTGCTTCTCAAGAAGAAATGACCTAAGGTTGACGAAGTCTGACCCCAGTTTTGAAAAATCGTGACAAATATTTAATAGCATCTCTTACACCTCAATTGTAAAGCAATCTTCCATTTCCTGGAAGAATCAGGAAAAGTGAAAAATATGTAATTCGTTTATATTGGTCAGCTATACTGCTACTAATTACTATCTATCAGATTTTCTTACACTTTAGGAAAGATACAACTTGTAAATATAATGGAGCAGATTCACAATCATTGCCCTACCTATAGAGAATTCTTATTTCTTTCTGAAGCAAAACACTGGTCCAAACATAGCCATTTCTCTTAAAATAAAAAAACTGTTTCACTTCCAACTAACATACTTACTTTTTCACCCAGGTGCATTTTTTGAAAAGAAACCTCTGAAAAACTTTCAGCAGTTGGATTTGGCAGGAAATTATGTGAGCAGTGATGGATGGCTTGCCTTCATGAGTGTATTTCAGAATCTGACGCAATTAGTATTTTTTTTTACTTCAGTACTTCAAGATTTTTGCCTGGTGCAGCACTAGTCAGGAAACTTAGGGGCGCCTGGGTGGCTCAGTCATTAAGCATCTGCCTTCAGCTCAGGGCAGTGATCCTGGCTTTCTGGGATGGAGCCCCACATGGGGCTCCTCCGCTGGAAGCCTGCTTCTTCCTCTCCCACTCCCCCTGCTTGTGTTGGCTGTCTCTTGCTGGCTGTCTCTATCTCTGTCAAATAAGTAAAATCTTTAAAAAAAAAAAAAAAGGAAACTTAGCCACGTGTTACCAAAGTTAACTTTTGTGCAAGAAGCTAGCTTGTTGGGTGGCAGTTTGATGGTGATGGTATCAGTGTTACTAAAGGTGCTTTTAAACCAGTAACTTAAATAAAGGCTACCCTGAGCCCATGAATGCTCTGGGGACCCCATTACTTTCAGCCTGGTGACTTAATAATCTTTGCTCATCCAGTGCAAGAGTCTGAAAGTATGTGGCAATCCATTATATAACCTAAAAATCACCCTTTCTCAACAGTGTCTCCCTAAATTGCCCTTTCCAAACTTTCTCTTCGTTTCCTGGTATCAGGATGATGTGTGACATCATGAACTCTAGCTGGCCTCTTCCATGGAAATTTACTTCCTTAATTTCATCATTAAAAAAAAAAAAAGGAGGATGCCAGGAAAATGAGACCAAAGAAGAGGAGGAAGCACGAGGGAGTTTCATTTGACAACATGTGCAATAGTTCTGTGTCTTATCACAAGTATGATTACCAGGTATTTGAAGGGATCTTTTGTTTACCCTTGAGTTCCCTTTGGTCTCAAGAATAGGTCACAAAAATTGATATACTGTGTGCACATTTCCTTAATACAGTGCCTGGCATGCACTGAATGCTCAACAAGTATTTGCTGAATTAAATGAAATGACCAATGAATAGTTATTGAATAAAGAAACAAGCCAAAATTATTTAAGATCAGAGAGAAAACTCCATGTATGTTCTTTATTCAAACAGTGTGGTTCAAACAATTTGGAATGTAAAAAGCATTTCCTTATATAAGAAGCAGATTAGACTTCCAAAAAGATCAGCATACTTTAGTCAAGCAAAAAATTGGCAGTTTACGAGCAGCTGAATCAGAGGCTTGAAATTCAGGACCTCTCCATTTGCTGATACATGTATATAATTCCAACTGTACCTTTAGAGACTAAAGAAGAAAGAAAAATGTAGCCCATTCTTTTGCACCCTAGGAAGCTAAGGGTACCCTGTCCTAAACTTTTCTCCAGCACCCCCCAAAATAATCCTTCCCCGCAAAGAAAGAAGTCTAAGAAAAATGTTTGATCTTAACAGATTTAAGTCAAGGCAAGTCTGAAATAAACAAAAACCTAAATGGTGTTAGCCTGTAGTTTACCTTCTATTCTCATGGCACCTCAAATTAATGGCTTGGGTGTTGGTGTAGGTTAACACTTGGCCTGTATGCTGAGGTAGTCACTGGAAGGACATACTGGGCACAATATTGTTTAGCAAATGGGCATCATCTCTACATTTAGTCATAAAATTTTAGAACTGATAGTTTATAGATCGACTAATTCATTCCTCACCCTACCTTTACAGATGATAAAGCTTAGAGAAATTAAATGACTTGCTCATGGTAACCAAACTACTTACATAGTTGCAGCATCACACTCAGAATCTAAATCTCTTGACTTCTAGCCAGTGTTTTTTCCATTACAGTATGGTCTTTTCTCAGACAGGGTTAATTACACTCCATGGAACTTACTCTTAATCACAAGCCATGGGCCAAGTAGTTAATTCAAACTTATTTCTTTGTTTAGCTTCACAAGACTCTGTGGTAAGATTTACTAGTAAGACTACTGCTTTTAGGCCTATGTTGGCCAAGTTTCTTGTTTTCATATCCACATGCTGGTTGGAGCTCGGCAAATAAAACTTCATTATATAATAACGCATGGACCAATGTCACCTGCAGCAGTTGGCAACAGTGAATTTCAGCAAGTAGAGCCAATTCCTTTAGAACCCACAGGAAATTTCTTAAATAGTGTAGGTGGGTATCAAAGCACCTTTGGTGGGACAACTACACAGGAGTTGCCTCTGAATAGGTGTTGAGGAAATAAGCATTTAACATCATGCAGAATTGTGTTCAGTACCTGCGCGCTTTAAAAATCCCATGAGGATGGAAAAGACACGCAAAGGGTGGCAGTGCAGACCTCTTGATCATCACTCAGTACACGGCAGTTCAGATTTCATGTATGACCCACTTGGATGAGGTCGATGGAGGGAAAATCATCCTTTAACAGCAGACCAATAATAGGTAAACTAATAGTTGGAGAACATAAGACAAAGGACAAGGAACTGGTTGCCTTAGTACATTTTACGAAGTTTCATTTTCCCCAGTAGTCAAGATAGTGTGCATTCTATCTCTTCAGCAGGTCCCATGCCTGAACAGGGTTACAGATGTTAAAGACAAAGACCAATTCCTCACCATGCAAAAGCTGGGACATGGTCACTTATTACAGGATGACGACGATTCTGCTTGACAGAGGTGGCTTCTTGGGTGTTTGTGATTCCACTATGAAATCGGATTTGGAAGTGTTGCTCATATTTTAAAAAGGATGAGTTGATTGAAGAAACTTACAAATTCTTCAAAAACAAAAGTCTTCTCTACATAGCTGGCTTATGGCCAGAAAAGTCATAAATCTCCAGGAGTACTAGATTCCAGAAAAGTTGAATCCACTGTCAAAAATACCTTTTTAAAACTCTAATTATAAAATTTGTGATAAGAACAAAAACCACCTCAGGTAATTTTTGTAATTTGCTGCTTGTGATACTTTTTATAAGTAATATTGGCCATGTCGGCAAGTCCTTAACATTTGCATTTGGAAAATAATAAAAGAATAAAATAATCCATATGATTCTCACACTTCATCACAGTTAACAATTTATGATTTTGACAAAGCAAAACAAAATTAGTTAGAAATTGCCTGTTAGACATCTAACAATACCGTATTTTATAATCTAGGGTCTATTATGTTTTGGTAAAATTATATAATATAAACTCAAAATTGTTAATGCAACTTTGAAAAGATATCAAATCCCATATTATGCAAGGAATTCCATATATTTTGTAATATATTTGATATATTTTGTTAATAAAATGAGAGATTAAAAAGTCAACCAATGAAAAGTTGACAAAAAAAGATAAATTCCATCATTACGTCAGTATTTGGATTTTTGGTGTTTGTTTGTTTTACTATATCAGCATTTGATTAAATGTAAGACAGAAAACTGGGAATCCTTCATTTCATATTACCAAAGGATTTGGTATTCATTTAAGCAAAATAAACACTTTGAGAACCACGGACTATTTATAAATGTACTGAAATATTTTAATGAGAAAAACTATGAAAAACGGATAATTAAAAATTTCAAATTATGCTAGACAGAATATGTTCTAAAATTTCTCATAAAAAATTTTGCTTTTCTTTTGCAAGACATAAATCAAGAGGACCTCAAAGAAAAATGTAGCAGTTAAGTTTGGAAAAGCTATAAAAGAGACTTTTACTTTTGGAATGGACATTTTTTTTCCTTTCCTAAAATGTATACCATTATTCAAGAAGCATGTTTATAAATTTCACTGAAGAAAAAATTATACTTTTAATAATGTGACAGATCTGCTCCGAGTGGTTCTCTTATTGTAAAGATAATGTTATCACACTGCAGTGAACTACAAAACCAAAAATAGCAAAATTCAAATTTAAAGAAACACACTTTCTATAGGAAGCCTACTTAAACCCTATGACATTTAGAAGGTTCTCACAGCCCCAAATACATTTTACAAAAATATAGTTTCATCAGTTTCATGTAATGTGAATAAACCCATTATTCTCTAACATTTAGAGTAAATGATTGAACAGTCAATGCACAGTTGGATTACTGAATAAATTGGAAGTCAAGGAGTCAATATTCCTCATAAAAATAAATTAAATTACAGTACATCATGGTCTTGGTTGTCCAATTCTATTGTTAGTTCCATACCGACTTGGCATATTTGTAAAACCAGTCCTGAATCCTTGGGTTGCTCCAATTCCTGGAACTCCAAGTCCTTGATTAAGCATGCTAGTATAAGGTGTGTGTCCATGATTAAGACCCAAACCATAAGGTCTTGTTTGGGTGTTTAGCAGAATAACTGGGTTCACGTTTTTTCCAGGGGTGTTAAATGAAAATTCTGGAGGTGGACTACTAGGTTTAGCTGGAGTTGATGTGACAGGGTTTGAATCATCAGTACCCTTTAAAGGAGGCATTGGAATTATGTGATGATCTGAAAAGTTTAGGACATTGGCTGCAACGGGCCCAGATAGTACGGCAGGTCTAATCCAATCATCCTTGAAAATCTGAACAGTCAAAGTAGACACTAGAGTGTACAGCCTGTTGGTCACATGAGCAAGAACCATTTGTTCGTTTGCATCTCGTCGAATTCTTACATGAACTGATCCAGCCTAAAAGGGGAAAAAATCATAGGAAAGAGATTCTTAAAATTATACCACTGAAAATTTCATTAGAAATAAACATTTATGATTTGGTTGTAACTGTTACTTGGTATTTTCTTTATTTGAAATTTTAAAAAAGATTTTATTTATTTGAGAGAGAGAGAGCAAGCGCACAGGCGGGGTGAGGGGCAGAGGAAGAAGCAGACTCCCTGCTAAGTAGGGAGCCCCATGCGGGGCTCGATCCAGGTACCTGGGATCATGACCTGAGTTAAAGGCAGATGGCTAACTGACTGAGCCACCTAGGCCCCCCATATATTATGTTTTTAAAATAGATAATAGAACAGTAGGTACAACAATGATTCTATTTTGTTTAAAACACACAGAGACAGAAAAATAGCCAAGAGTAACAGCACTTATCTCTAGAGGGTAGAATTATTAAAGGTTTTTATTCTCTTTTTTTTGACTTAGTTGTAAGTTTTAATTTTTCTAAGAATCAGGTACTATTTGCATAATAAAACAAGTAAAAATATATAGTAAATAAAATTAAAAGTCCAGTAGACAGCTACCTGGGTGGCTCAGTCAGTTAAGTGTCCAACTCTTGGTTTCAGCTCAGGTCATGAACTCAGGGCCATGAGATCGAGCCCTCCGAACTCAGGGCCATGAGATCGAGCCCTCCATCAGGCTCTGCGCTGAACCTGCTTAGGATTCTCTCCTTCTCCCTCTGCCCTTCCCTTCTCCCCACTTTCTCTTTCTCTAAAAAAAAAAAAATGTCTAGCAGACATTCAATGTTGATTTCTAGATAAACTCAGATTTTCAAAAGAAAAAAAATTATGACAAAGAATAAACTGCACATAAATTAGCCAAGTAGTTGGTTTAGTTACAATGTGTCTGAATCTATGACTTTAGCAGTAGTGAGAGAGTTACTGTCAATCATAAGACGGAGAAAATACAATGCTGGAATCTGACTTCTAGTTTATTATTTTTATGTAAGACAAGTCATGTCTAGAAATGAAGTCATCTTTGATTTCTCCCTTTTCTTGGCCACTACCATCTCACAGTCATCATTAGACAAAACTACAAAAGACACCATAACCTCTTTCAGTTGGCTATGGAAATTAAAGCAATTAAAAGAAGTGAAAAACGTTTCTGTGCAGGAGCCTGAACAAAGTCTGCTGTGACTATGGTGTTTGCATTAATTTATGGCTTCTATGACAACTATTCTTGGCAGTTCAAAAGCTTGTTTTATTTTGTTCTTGGTCTTAATTAGGCACTACACGGGTGCAGGGTTAGATGGCCATGTTCTAAACAGCTGGGTGACTGCATTCTTTGTGTTTATAAGCCACCCAGCTAAATAAACACTTATCTACTGTTTTATTAAGACTGGTAAAATTAAAACAATGATTGAAAATGAACTACATTTGGGGGTCCCTGGGTGGTGCAGTCAGTTGAGCATCTGACTCTTGGTTTTGGATCAGGTTGTGATCTCAGAATCTTGAGATCAAGCCCTGTGTCAGGCTCCGTGCTCAGCACAGAGTCTGCTAGGGACTTTCCCTCTGCTCCTGTCCCCACTACCTCTCTCTCTCTCTCTCTAAAATAAAAAAATAAATCTTTAAAAAAATGAACTACATTCCTCAAGGAATGTAAATTGGTATAGCCATTTTTGGAAAGTGACTGGCTGTATTAAAAGTTATAAAAATGTGAAAATCCCTTTTAAAAAAAGATTTTATCTTTAAGTAAGCTCTACACTCAACCTGGGGCTCGAACCCACAACCCTGAGATCAAAAGTTGCATGCTCCACCAACTGAGCCAGCCAGGCACCCCAATACGAGTATCCTTTGACTCACAAAAACGACTTCTAAAAATTAATCTTAAGGAATAATCACAATTCTGTGCAAAGATTATTCCACAAAAGTGTTCATCCCAGCTCTTTTTATATGGGAAAAATGGAATACCACTTTGTCCATTGGGGACTGATTAAATAAATGATGGCATATTCATATAATGTAAAACTGCAGCCATTAAAAGTTATGTTGGGATTCCTAAAACATAGCAGAAGTGGCACTTTTTGGAAATGCCCCAAATATCTCCAGAAAAAACAGAGAAACTAACATATTAAGTCCAAAAACCTATGGACAACATCTATTAAAAAAACTAGATAACATGGTTCCCCTGAGACCTGCAAGGTATCAGCATCTGTGCAGGAGGAAGTGACAGGATATCTGACTGACCTAAAAACCTCAAAGCAGCTAACCTGTACTTAATGGAAATCTAGGACAGCAAATTTGAGAAAGGCAGCTGGGAAACGGGGGGGGGGGGTTCTACACATTTCAATAATGGGTGAGTACACTGAGTGTGCAGTAAGAAGAGCTGGAGCAGCCTAAGCTCTGTGAGCTCTCCAAAGTAACCAAGCAAAGCTCCCTTCCGTTATAAAGCCCCACATTAAGAACAAGCGATTGTGTCCGAATGTCTGAATCCAAATTGAGCAACAGAGTAGAAACAAAAGATAAAGAAGTTCAGATATAAATGGGAGGAAAAGAACCAGAAGAAAAAATTTTCACTTCACAGACTCATCAGAAGAGGGAGCTTCAGAACCATAAATTCAAACAAAGTACCCTACACCACTCCTTATTTTAAAGTTCAGGCATCAAAAAGGATGAATACCTACCATTTACATTGACGTGGATGGAACTGGAGGGTACTATACTAAGTGAAATAAGTCAATCAGAGAAAGACAATTATCATATGGTTTCACTTGTATGTGGAACATAAGAAATAGCGCACAGGATCATAGGGGAAGGGAGGGAAAACTGAATGGGAAGAAATCAAAGAGGGAGACAAACCATGAGAGACTCTTGACTGTGAAACAAACAGGGCTGCAGACAGGGGAGGTGGGTGGGTGGATGGGGTAACTGGGTGATGAGCATTAAGGAGGGCACATGTGGTGAAGAGCACTGGGTGTTATAGACAACTGATGAATCACTGAACACTACATCTGAAACAAATGATGTAGTATATGTTGGCTAACTGAATTTAAATAAAAAAATAAAGTTCAGGAATACAATTTTGCATAAAAATCAGCAACAGAAAAGGACTGAATCCAAATTGCGCAGTTATTATAAGAAAATAAGAGAAGAACAGATTATAAAAGATTGCCAGAAAGATTTACCTACAAAATAAGAACCATAACCTACTTTTTCAAAACAAGCTGAAAGACATGAAACAAGAATATAAACATAAATCAGCATTAGAAAACCTCAGAAATGAGGGGTGCCTGGGTGGCTCAGTCAGTTAAGCATACAACTCTTGATTTCAGCTCAGGTCTTGATCTCAGGGTCATGAGTTCAAGCCCTGCATTGGGCTCCACTCTGAGTATGCAGCCTACTTAAAAAACACACAAGCAGGGGCGCCTGGTTGGCTCAATAGTTAAGCGTCTGCCTTTGGCTCAGGGCGTGATCCCGGGGTCCTGGGATTGAGCCCGACATCAGGCTCCTCGGCTGGGAGCTGCTTCTTCCTCTCCCACTCCCCCTGCCTGTGTTCCCTCTCTCGCTGGGTGTCTCTCTCTGTCAAATAAATAAATAAAATCTTTAAAAAAAAAAAACACATACAAAAAACCTCAGAAATGAGATGACAGTGACTAACATAACATAATAAAAAGTTTTTAAAAAAGAAATGAAATGACAGTGAGAAATACAAGAAAAAACAATCACTTCAGAAATGAAGACCAAGCTAGAAGGAATACAAAAACAAATAAACGTACAGGTCTACTATAAGAGAAATTAAAGGTGAAGAGAAAGTTTTAAAAATCAAAGGAAATGAAGAGACAATAAGAAACTGAAAGAAAGTAACAAATATGAAAGAAAGGCAAAGATGCAACATGCTTATAATAGGAGTTCCCAAAGAAGACAAAAAGAGCAAGAGAACAAAATACTAATAATTAAAGAAAACTTCTCTGAAAGTTAAAAATTTTTTTAAATAAAATTATTGAAAGAATATACTGCATACCTGGAGTAACTAACCCAGAAAGATCAACACCAAGACATAGTCTAGTGAAATTACTGGACTTAAAACAACAACAACAACAACAACAACAAACAAACAAAACCTGTGGGCATTTAGGCAAAGATCAAGTCATAATTAAGAGAAAAAAAAAATTTGACCAGCACAGTAATACTTAGTGACATAGAAAAACTGTTCATGATATATTATGTGAAAAGAGCAAATTATAAACAGCATGGTCTCATTTTCTAAGGAGAGTAAATATAAGAGTATAAATAAGAAAACTGTCATGGCAGGTTTCTCTACATGGAAGGATTATGGTGATTAAAAAAAGTTTTTTGTGAGTACTTTTCTGTGTTTTCCTCATCATTCCTGAGACAGGAATGAAACCATGCCATAATAGTCTCTCTGGTAATAGGTCCAAAGTGGATTTGTGAAAATTAATAAAAGGAAACCTTACTAAAATGGGAGTTGGGAGGCCAGAAGGGAGGGCCTTTGAGGCCCTACTGCCCCTAGTCAACTGCAGATTCAAGAGACAGAGAGGTCAAGTCCATACTACTTTAACTACTAATTTATTACATCAGCAGGAAAAAGGAGGCTTTCGTTCTTCCCCCACAACAGCCCAGTCAATAAGAGACTGTCACAACTCAGCAGTGAAAGCCGCTACACTTGAACTCCCAGTTTCCTCCACTGGATTTTTCAGTTATAACAGTCCTTTCTACTTTACCCTTTCCTCTATAAAAGAGCATTCCTCTCTTCTGTTCTTCAGACTTGCCTATGGTTTTGCTGTAGCTTGCTTGTCTCAAATTGCAATTCTCTGCTATTCCCAAATAAACCCTTTTTGCTAGTAAAATAACTGGTTTTATTTTTAAGGTTAATATAAAAAATATGGAATTTTATGATGAAGCAAGTTGTGTTATTGTAACTCTTTAATATGCTCAGCAAAATCTTCAAAAGCAAAACTGCAATTAAAAAATTGTACTTTTTACTTTTCAGATATTTTCATATTCAGAAATGTGTGACTACAGATTTGTCTTATCTGGACAACCCCATATTAAGAGATTATTAACAGTAGTTTGAAAAAAAAATTGTACTTTTTACTTTTCAGATATTTTCATATTCCGAAATGTGTGACTACAGATTTGTCTTATCTGGACAACCCCATATTAAGAGATTATTAACAGTAGTTTGAAAAAAAAAATAAAGAATTCAGTTAGGTTACTGAATCCATCTACATTTTAGACTCTATTGAACAGAAATGGTAATCGAAGATTCTATAAAAAATTTAAAGAAATGCTCTTTTTAGTTTTAAAAATTATAAACTATGTTGTAAATTATCTAAGTTAATATGGAAAACATACCAATGAGCCAAAACCTAGGGTCCAAAAATGCTCATTTCGAACTTCTAAAACTCCATCCAGGGTGGATACCTAATCAAAAACAAAGAAATAGGATTGTTTGTATTTGCCATATCCAACACAGTCAGTCACATTATGGACTTAATCTAAGTCTAGAAATGACATGCATGAGGACACTCATTAGCCAAGAGTCCCAGACCACTCAAGACATCATTTCTACTTACTTGGTAGTGAGCCAAGACCTTGTATTCTGTTTCTTGTCTGGCCCAATCCCTTCAGAATCAGGTCTTTACCACCTACACCCAGCACCACCTTGTTCAGCAGTGTATGGTTCTTTTCGTGTTGTCAATATGTCATATATTTACATCCAGCACTTGTGGTATTAGATTTTTCTCCCTTTTGGGGGTCTTCTCTATCATTTCTTTCTCTGCATTCCCTTTTAACAAGTTTTTGCACAACACAGGCTGTTATTTGAATGTGGGTCACAGGACATTCCAAGACCAGGTATATTGTGTATGGCCCACTGGTACAACACTGGCTTCACTAGCTGAGACAAGCAGCCAGCTACATTGGTGAAAGTGGCCTTTGTGATACCAATAACCAATAGTTTGAAATACTCTCAAAATCTAAATAATTTAATTATCTATTCCTTCATTAGTAAAGAGGTAGGTATTTATAAAATAAAAAATCTAAACTCTCAGATCAATATGTTACATGGTGAAGTAATCAATCAACATGTAAAAGTGGCCTTTGACTTAATAAAAATCCAGGATTTGAATATAGACTCATAAAAACCATAGCATTTACATAGCTAGAAGTATGGTCTCTCGACCATTACCTTCCCTTCCACATTTCTTTCAAGCTTCCAGACTGAGCAATTCCTCAAATTTTTGTACTTTTGTCACTGTGTTGTATCTCTTACTGTGTTATGATAAAAAACACAAACTCCCCTAAAATAAAATCTAGGTAGGGGTGAATAAAGTATTATTTGTACCCACTCTTTCCATCCTCTAATTATAAATCAGATTTTATTTACTATTTTACTTACTATTCCACCTTACCTCTCTGATAAGTTTGTCCAACTGACCAATAACATGGGGTGGTGTTGTCTGGAGAAAAAATAAAATAAAATATGAATAACCCAGGGAGATTTAAAAAAATTGCATAGTGGTCCTAAAACTAACAGATTGTGTTATACCAGACTTTGCTTTGTTTGACATGTGTCCTATCATGATTCAGTGAAGAGAGGTTTCTGATGGCTAAGTTTTAGAAAAGGCATGAGGATAAGACAGAAAGAAAAGCAATGCTTACAAATATGTTCATCCCCGGGAAGCTACCTTTGTATTCAGGTGCTTGTCTACAGGTGTTCCTATTGCTTAAATACATAATAATTTGTCATTTTTAATTTTAAGTTTGAAGTTTAAAAGTCTCACTAATTCAAGGACAGGAAATAAGAAAACAATCACAACCAGGTTACAAAATAGACAAAGCACATTTATCGGGGGAAAATCAATAGGTAAAAAAAATTCATAAGTAACACTGTTTTCACTTGAAACATTAGAAGCAAAATATTTTTAGCTTACGATTTTGTCTTATATTATAAATATGGGAAGATTTGTGCCTATTTTACAGGCCAATAGAATTTCATTTACCATACAGACTTCAAAGATTATTGTCTGACTTTATTTCTGATGGGAACTTCCAATAGCTAAAAATTTCACAATCTGTTAGAAGAGCACATATAATTTTATAATCTGGTAGAAATCATGGCTAATATTAAGCACATGCATTGGAAGAAGACCCTTACCTGCAGTAATACTTTGCCACTGTACACGCTCATGGGATACATAGTGCCAAACGTCATCAGAGCAATGGCTATGGCAGAAGCAGTGTCTACAGCAAAATAATTACTAAAAGGAAAAAACAATTCTAAATCTTAAATGAATGCCTCATTGGGCTACTTACAATTCAATCTTCCAAAACATTAATTATCTAAAGCAACAGATTGTTCTATCAATACTGGCCACTACTGGCAATGGGAGTGTCTCCAAAACAACAACAACAACAAACCCCAACAATAACAACAGAACGTTTTCAGAATCCTTTCTTGCCAAAGTTTAGTGGAAAATAATAATTATGTTAAGCAGTGTGAAGAGATGGTGAGAAAAAGTGAACACTTCCCCACTATGTATTCTCAATCTACTTGCCAAGTAGAAAGAGTTCACATATATCCACTTGTGGCAACAAATAAAAACCTTCAACTAGTAATTTCTGATACAGAGAAGACTGATGTACTTCATCAGTGATTCTGGCAATTTTCCCGTAAACAACACCTTTCCAATTATTACTACCAAGAATTTCTGAAATTCCCTAGGACTTACACAATGTGAGATTCTACAGGAGTTCGTTATAGGGACATGGCAACACCCATCAGCAGTTCAGACTGTTCTTTAAGGAGACAGACCAAAATGCCCATGCTTACAAGCTGATCATGGACTCTTTTTAAAAAATTTTCCCCACATGCTGGGAACAGAAGCATGAGGTAAGACATAGTCCCTACCTTTGAAATAGCAGGAGATAACCAGGCAAAGAAAATAAAGCAATTTGGGAACAAAGGAGAAGTCCTACAGGGTATCATGGAGGCACAGAGGAGTAAGCAACAAGCCTCCTGAGGAAGGGATAATCCAGAAGGGCTCAGTATAAAAAGAGGTGATATCTGAGCTGACTCTTCCAAGATGAGTGAGCCAATGGGAAGAAGATACCACAGACAGAGAAACCAGCAGGTGCAAGTGCATGAAAGTCCTGATACAGCAGGTAAGTATACACGGCTGGATGGCCAGTAAGGGTGGCAGGGGCTTTACAATGCTAACAACTTTTATTTTCTTAAATATACAAAGAGGAGGATTTTGAAACAGGAAAATACTATGGTCAGACTTGCAATTTTGAATGATGACGCTAGTAAATGGAAGATAACTAGAGATGTATGAGAATGACAGAAGACCAGAAGACTATTCTAATTAGACCAAGGAAATGATACGGCCTCAATATGGGCAGAAACAAGGAGAATGGGAAGGAAGAGACAAATTAAAAAGAAAGATCCAATCAGACTAGCTAACAAGACTGTTATTTACAATAGCCAAGATATGGAAACAACCAAAGTATCCACTGACAGATGAAGGGATAAAAAATGTGAGATACACACACCCACAGACACACACACACTGGAAGATTATTCAGCCAAAACAGGAAGTAAATTATGCCATTTACAATAACGTTATAGAGAAAGATGAATACTGTTATGATCTCCCTTATATGTGCAATCTAAAAATAAAAACTCATAAGAAACAGAACAGTTTTGGTGGCTGTCAGAAGGAGGTGGAAGAAATGGGTGAAGGAGGTCAAAAGATATAAACCTGCAGTTATGAGACACATAAGTTCTGAGGATGTAATGTACAGCATGGTGACTATAGAAACTTAAAAAAAAAAAACAGGGGCGCCTGGGTGGCACAGCGGTTAAGCGTCTGCCTTCGGCTCAGGGCGTGATCTCGGCGTTATGAGATCGAGCCCCACATCAGGCTCTTGGACTGTGAGCCTGCTTCTTCCTCTCCCACTCCCCCTGCTCGTGTTCCCTCTCTCGCTGGCTGTCTCTATCTCTGTCGAATAAATAAATAAATCTTTAAAAAAAAAAAAAAACAAACAAACACAAGACTAGGTGACCAATTAGAACTGGCTTTGGGAGGGATGAGAGGGGAGGAGGGAGAAAGGAGTAGGTTATTCAAGAATGCACTGGAGTTCCTAAAAAAATCAAACACTGAATTATCATAGAATCCAGCAATTCTACTTCTGGGTATATGCCACAAGAATTGAAAGCAGGGACTCAAACAGGTATTTGTACACCCGTGTTCACAGCAGCACTTGTCACAATAGTCAAAAGGTGGGAACAATCCAAATATCCACCAACGGATAAGTCGGCAAAATGTGTTATATATGTCAATGGAATATTACTCAACCTTAAAAAGGAAGAAAATTCTGACACGTATTACAACATGGATGAATCTTGAAAACACTACGCTTAGTGAAATAAGCCAGACACAAAAGGACAAATATTGTCTGATTTCATTCATAGGAAGTACTCCGTCAAATTCACAGAGACAGAAAGTAGAAGAGTGGTTGCCAGGGGCTGGGGCAAGGAAGCGGGGGGAGTTACTGTTTAATGAGAACTGAGCCTCGGGTAGGGAAGATAAAAAAGTTCTGTAGATAGGTGATGGTGATAGTTATACAATGATGTGAAGGTACTTAATGCCACTGAAGTGTATGCTTTAAAATTGGTTAAAATTTTAGTTTAATGTTATGTATGTTTTAACACAATTTAAAAAAACAGTGCACTGGAATAGATGGTAGTGGTATTCCCTGAGATGGGAAATACAAGAACAAACAGCTATGGGGATGGGGAAAATAGGTTCAGCTGTTGTAGACATGAATAGAAGTCAGTAAGATAGGCCTTTTGGAATTCAACAGACATCTGGACTAGAAATAAAAGTTTGGGGAAACCCAGAGGTGGTAAATAAAAACAAGTAATTGAATGTAATCTCCCAGGAGAGTATGCAAAAGAGGAAAAAGAATAAGGACAGATCTTAGTAAATACTAGTATTTAAAGGGTAGTAGTGAAAGAATCATATGTCATAAAACGCTAAGGTTAAAGCAGCTATAAAATATATTTCCTAAAAGGCTTGCCTTTTAAAAAGTTGTTTCACACCTACTTCCTCTTCCTTCTCTTAGCAACAGAAGCAATGGCTTATCTCTTTTTTACTGATTTCTCTGTTTCACTCACCAGGTCAGTTTTCCATTCTGAATTACAGGCTATGATGAAAAATACATATTGAATCCAACCCCCTTAATTTTTCAGATGAAGACATTTAAGGACAAGACTTAAAAAAGTTACACAGGCCACAGGCAAACATGCTCTATGCTTAATCCTTATCCATCCCACAGATGCCTTTAAAAGTCAGGCCCCCAAAATGGAAACCATTTGACAGCAATAAAAAATACTTACTTAATTTCAATTAGCATATACGTAATACAAAGAGCAAATGCTCCAGCAAGATCAATCAAAACAAATGGATTCATTCGGGGAAGGAAGATACTGCTAAGTCCTGGAATAATTCCACACAAGCTATGAAGAAACAAAGAGCATTCATTAGCAGAACCCAATGTAATATTGATGAAAATCTTGTAAAAGATAACTTGTATTTTAGTATATGTCTTTTATAGAAAGCAAAGAGGATTTGGGAACAAAGCTCTCTCATTCATAAAGCTCTCATATCACCAATTAAAAAGTAAGAAAAAGTGAAAGAAGAGTAGGAGTCTGATCTGTAAGATTCATGTAGTAACTTCAGCAATGAATAATGTAAGTTCCCATGACAGATGAATTTCTTGTGCACCCCTCTGAAATTATGTACATCATGAAACCCCATACATAACATCTTACCTTCGACTAAGATCTGCAACATGCTCTTGAAGCCAACTCGTACTAGCAGCTTTAAGAAGAAAACACTTAAATTACCTATATAGAAAAATCAAGCACTACCAGAAATTCTTGATTTCCTTAATTAAAAAAAACAAGTTTGGCAATGACTGTATCACATTTTACAAAAGGACGTGCTACTCAAATCTAGACCTTTTTCCTCTTTTATGCAGTTTCAACTATTTATATCACCAACCTGAAGGAATTGGTGAGCTACACATGCCACTGTTACAATTAATTTTAAGTTTTAAAGGCTCTTTAAATGTAAAGCGGAACTTCCTAACCAGTGTGCTGAGAATGGGTTATAGGTAAACCAATTAACTTCCTCAGCTCTCAGAAAGGACAAGTGGGGATCTGGCTACATGCAGACACCTGCCAGTTACTGTCCCTGAACAAGCAGCCTCCAGGCTCAAGCATCCTCTTACACTGATCTCAGAGTTACAGAAATATTCAACTTTTAATGTGTAACATGATGTAAAAAAGATTGGCAAGCTTTATACAAAAGCCATATAGTAGAGCAGTTAAGAGCAGACTCTGATGCCAGAATACCTGGCTTAAAACCCAGCTCTGCCTTAGCTAGATGTGTCACCTGGGGCAAGGGATTTAATTTCTTAGTGCCTCGGTATAAAATAGGAATAATAAAATTATTTACCTCAAACAGTTTACGAAGAATTAAATGGGTTAATCTACATAATGAATTTAGCACAGTGCCTGGCAGATAGAAAGTGCTCAGTATTATTTTCCACTCAAATTTCAACTGTCACAAATATTAATGTTTCTATTAACTTTAAAATCCAGCTAATGAAAATACGAAATAGATAACCTTTCTGGAAATAAGTCTGGTACAATACACATCAATGACTTAAAAAATATTGTATTTCCAATCCATTTACAATTTCTTCTCTGGGGATATATCCTAAAGAAGACTCAGAGATGCATACAAGATATTTGATATAAAAAAGCAGATTGTAGCATTACTTGTAAAAGGAAAACTTGTATCTTTCTGATCTTTACAGAGAGGTATCATTTCTAAAACGTTGTACCTTCTTAAAATTTCTAGAGTAACCATTATACTATTTTAATAATTTATAATTTTTTCAAAATAATTCTGGACATTGCAAATATCACTTTAATTTTCTAGTTCATGCAGTAATTTTTAAACTCTAATTCATACAGATACAACTCATGCTTCATAATATTCATGAAGTTTTTAAATTTGAATGGGCAATTCAGAGAGCTTTCTTCTCTTGACTGTCCTAGTGTTCAAGTCAGCGAGTCAAAGTGTGGGTCTGTGCACACAGCCCACTTTTGTTTTTACCTCACTTCTCCAACAATCAGTGATTAAGCTTTTGTGGGTTAGTGGGATTCCAGAACATGGAAATGACTGAAAAATGACAATAATTTTGACTACTGAAGTGAAATATCTGTCTGAATTTTTAAAAACTTGAAAATAAATATTTCAAAACACATATGCTACTTTACAATATATGCCCATCCACCACTGACAGAGAGAAGTTCCTGGGAACTTATTTAATAGAATACAATTATTTGCAAAGAGCACATCAACTATTTGAAGTATACCGATGCTTCTAAAATGCTTGCAATATGCTTTTCGTAGGTAGGTTATACATCTAAAATCCCATTCATGTTCTTTGGCAAATGTAATTTTTCATCATATATAATTTAATATATGTCAGTTCTGCCTGTTTTTAAGTAATGTTATTTTAAAGCTTGAAATAATGAGATTTTTTTTTATAATTCTCTACTTAGAGAAGACCTGAGAACCTCTAGGATAGTTCCCTCTTCTCTTTAGGATAAGCTTTCTTGCTGATTTATAAGTTAATGAAATAAACACAAGACTTGTTTTTATGGCAATTAATTGGATTATTTATTAATGGTAAATAAAAATCATACCTTCAGAGACATAAGCAAAAGGTTTATTCCGAATAGAAAGCATCGTGAACAAGTTGAAGGAAAGAGCCACAAAAGTACCAACTAATAATCTTCCCCTAGAAAGAATAATAACATTCACCATTATTTTTTTCTTGGTAATACCAATATGCAATTTCAGCACGCAGACAAAGGGATGGGAAGGCAGAATGGCCTGTTCCAGTGGTTTGGGATTTGCAGAGCCACACTCTGCAACTTGCTTTCAAGCTCCATAATCCACGTCCTGTCTATTGCTCCATCTTACACAGGACCAAAATTGACTCTTAGCATTAACAGTATCTTCTTACAGGTATCTGCTGTTATAAATCCATATAAATGCAACAGTGTTTGGTTTACAGTATACTAGACAGGTCAGAATATCCTGAATTAAACTGATCAAAATAGGTGAAGTCCATATATTTCGCACCTATGTGTAGTAGATAATAACAATTCTATCTTTTCTAAAGGTGCTACTAAAAGATGTTGGGCATCAAATTTTAAATTACAGGAGATCAATGGGGCTAATTTGGTGTGTTGACCTAGGACTGGAAATAATGAGGGACCTAAAGCCAGAGTACAAAGACTTTCTCATGTAATATAAGAACATAAGGGCTTGGGAATCGTCAAGGGTGAGAAGTTGTCTTGGGATTTGGGAATTTTGTTTGTGAAATATCAGTGAAATGTATATTGCCACTTTCTGAACTCTGACATTGGCCAAAGTAATCATTATTCCTAAAATACCACTTAATAACTGGGAATCAAACATAATAGTAAATTATGTTATGTCAAAAGCAAAATCTCACGTGTGTATCTCGGGCTGCTCCAAAAAGCGTTCTGCACTAAAAGAAAAAAATAATGTATTAAATTAGTTCTACAAATTATGAAATTAAAAAGCCTTATTAAATATAGAATTAATCCAGTAAGTGAACAAAATCTTTTTTTTAAATTTATTTAAGTAATTTCTATATCCAACATAGGGCTCAAACTCAAGACCCCAATATCCAGATTTGCACGTTCTTCCAACTGAGCAAGCCAGGTGTCCTGAACAAAATCTTTTAATATGATACCCAACTGTTGATTAATAGCAGTGATCATGCAAGGAGACCTACAAATTATCCTCAGTATGTAATATCAATCTTCTCTAAAAAACCTGTTTCAATGGGTTTGTAACTCAGCATTAAAACATGTCTGACTGAAGCCTTTTCTTTCATACCTGCCCAAGATTTAGTAGCATCAAAATAGAGTAATAAAAGAAGGGTGAAAAGAAGGGAGAAAAGTCTGAAACATGAGAAAGCCATACTATCAAAACTCTAGCACTGTTCATCTTAATTTCATCTTCAAACCAATCCAGCGTCTCATGGATTCTTTCATGTTCCCAAAGGTGACACAGGTGGAATTTACAATGACAGTAACATTGTATAGAAATGTACCTTTCTTTTAATATAAACAGAGCTCCCAACTGTGCCAAGACTGTAGAGGCAAATACAGCTAAGACTTCTAATCTTTCAAATCTGAAATCAGAAAATTAATTAGATCAGCACAATTCATAAACTAGTATCTCCAGAACATATTTTCATTCATTTATTTACTCACTCAATTTTCGTATATGCCTACTATAAGCCAAACATTGTTCAAACAGACTACAGATTTTCTCAAATGAAGATAAACAAAGGACATCACAGATTAAGAAAATGAGTGCCTATCTGTACATCACCTATTCCCAGGACCCACTTATGGCTCTTATTTTTCTAGAAATAATTATTATCATAATAACAGCTAACATTTGATTGACCCATCTTGTGTGAGACATTGGTCTAAGTGCTTAACATTATCTCTTTTTTAAAAAGACTTTCTTTATTTGAGAGAGAGCGAGCATGAGTGGAGGGAGGGGTGGAGGGAGAGAGCAGGGAGCCTGAGGTGGGGCTTGATCCCGGGACCCTGAGATCATGACCTGAGCCTAAGTCAGATGCTTAACCAACTGAGCCATCCAGGCGCCCCCATATTATCTCTTCTAAACTTCCCAACACCTTAGGAAGATTACTTTATACACTTTTTAAAAAAAGAGATAAGGATGGTAACACACAAAAAGGAAAAGTAACTGTTTAGAGTCATATAGCTAGCAAGTGGAGGAGTCAGGTTTCCAAACTTAGGCACTCTAGCTCCAGAGTTCATGATTTTAACCACTGATTATACTGTCTCTCACTGTTACACATAATTGCAGTTAATTATGGCTATGTCTTATAACCCCTAAACTGTCAGCTGGAGGCCAGGGACTGTGGTCCTATTCATCTTAGTTTTTCCCACAACACATAACTTAATGGCATTCAATATTTGTGGCATGTATAAATCCTTGAAATTTCTCAAGGAATTACATATCTTCAGAAAAGATAATAAAATAATTAAGGATGCTCCTCACATTGCTGTTCGTGATGGGAAAAAATGTTGGAATCAACAATAGAACATACTATTAAAAATATAACAGAAATTGGGGTGCCTGGGTGGTACAGTTAGTTAAGCCTCCAACTATTGGTTTCAGCTCAGGTCATGATCTCATGGTTTGTGAAACTGAGCTCTGCACTGGGCTCCATGCTCAGTGTAGAGTCAGCTTGGAGATTCTCTCCCTCTGCCCCTTCCCCCACTTGCGTGCATGCTCTTTTTCTCTCTTTCAAATGACTAAATAAATCTTTAAAAAATATGTAACAGAAATGTATTTATTGACATGGAAAGATATAAGTGAAAGGGTGACTTATAAAAGAGTATAAACACAGTATGTAAATGAAGCAAAGTTATTTGTGGAAATTGATAAATTGATATTAAAGTGCACATAGAAATGAAAGAGTGAAGGAAAGCAAAGATAATCTAAAGAAGAACAAAGCTGGAAGATTTACACCACCAGATGTCAAGATTTATTTCAAAACTATCATAGTTAATACAGCATAGTACTAATGCAAGAATAAACAAATGTACCAAATTGAACAGAAAAGAAAATCCAGAAATAGAATTACATGTTCATAATCACTTAATTTATGTTATGTCTTAAACATAAAAAAGCAGTAGAAAAAGGATTAATTTTTTACCAACATGTCTTATCAATTGAACAACTAGATAGAAACAAATGTGCCTTGACCTCTACCTCAACCCATACACAAAAATGAATTCCAGTTTGACTGTAGGTCTTAAGTGTGAAAAGTCAAACAACAAGACTCCTAGCTAATAGCAGAATATCCTTATGACCTAGGAGCAGCCAAGATTTCTTGACAAGTACACAAAAAGGACTAACCATAAAAGACTGATAAATTGAATTTATCATTAAAATTAAAAACTTTTCATTTGTGGGAAAAGATATTTATACATAAGAACTTTTACAGATCAATAACAAAAGAAAAACGGTAACCCAATTTAAAAATGAGTAAAAAGCATTTCACAAAAGAGGTAATCTGAACAATTAAGAAACATGAAAAAGTCAATAAAAAATAGGAAAAAGTGATCAACTGGTCACCAGGGAAATAATTTAAAACCACAAGACACAACTACATACCTTAGAATGGCTTAAAAAAAAAAAAAAGGCAATACTAACTGATGGTACAGGCATGAAACAACCAGAACTCTCATACACTGTCAGTGGATTCTGGATGTGTTTGTAGGTTAACCTGATGCAACCTGCTTATGGATAATGTGGGGAATGAGAGACTAATATAGTATTTTGCTTGAAAAACTGAGTGGTGATACATTTACTGAGATGGGAAAAACTGCAAAGGAATAGGTTTTCGGGGAAGAAGACAAGAATTCTAGCCAATATTTAAGACACCAATTAGATATCCATGTGACACTGTAAAGAAGGCAGTCTGAAACAAGATAGATCTCAGGGCTAAAGAACTGGGATCTGGAATTACTAAATATAGATGATATTTCAAGCTACGTGATTGACTGCAATTATACTCAGATGTTAATTTTATTGTTTAATTGCTCCCTCCTTTCTTGTTCACTCTAAGTAAGCGGGCCAAAATGGGAGCTATCATGTCCTTGCTTAACCTTGTCTTCTGACCACAGTATCTGATCTAAAGACTAATATCTGTTCTAAGCTGGACCAATCAATAGCTCTTTCTCATGATTTTTTCTTTTTTTAAAAAAATATTTTTTTTATTTATTTGGGAGAGAGAATGAGAGAGCACAAGCAGAGGGAGGGGCAGAGGAAGAGGGAGAGGAGCAGGGAGCCTGATGTGGGGGTTGATACCAGGATCCTGGGATCATGACCCCAGCAGAAGGCAGATGCTTAACAGACTGAAACGCCCAGGCGCCCCTCTTTCTCATGATTTTCTTAACTAGAGTTAGATGGCAAGGGACACATGAAATGCTCAACATCATTTATCATCAGGGCAATGCAAATCAAAACCGTAGATGAGATATCACCTAACACCGGTCAGAATGGCTAAAATAAAAAACACAAGAAACAACCAGTATCGGTGAGGATGTGGAGAAAAAAGAACCCTCATGCACTGTTGATGGGAACGCAAACTGGTGCAGCCACTACGGAAAACAGTACGGAGGTTCCTCAAAGAATTAAAAATAGAATTACCATATCAGCTAGTAACCCTACTACTGGGTATTTACTCAAAGAATACAAAAACACTAATTTGAGAAGATATGTGCACCCCTATGATTACTGCAGCATTATTTACAATAGTCAAAATATGGAAGCAGCCCATATGCCCATCAATAAATGAATGGATAAAGACGATGTGGTGTATGTATATACATATATATAAATACACACACGACACACAGGCACACACATGCAATGGAATATTGCTCAGCCAAAAAAAAGAATGAAATCTTGCCATTTCCAACAACACGGATGGATCTAGAGGTTATAATGCTAAATGAAATAAGTCAAAGGAAGGCAAATACCATGTGATCTTCAACCACATGTGGAATTTAAGAAACAAACAAACAAAAAAAAGACAAACCAAAAAACAGACTCTTTACTACAGAGAATAAACTGGTAGTTACCAGAGGGGAGGTGGGAGGGGGGATGCGTGAAACAGGTGAAGTGGATTAAGAGTACACTTATTGCGATAAGCACTTAGTAATGTATAGAATTATGCATCACTATTGTACAGCTGAAACTAATATAACGCTATATGTTAACTATATTGGGATTTTTAAAAATCAAAAAGAGAGAGAAGAGAAGAGAAGAGAAGAGAGAAGAAAGAAAGAACGAACGAACAAGTGTTGGAGAGCTAGCTAGCGGAAATGGAAAATGGTCCTGCTGCTGTATATGGTGGTTCCTCAAAAAGTTAAACTGGAATCACAGAATATGATCCAGGGATCAGTATACACCCAAAAGAGCTGAAAGCAGGGATTCAGATACTTGTACTCCAATGATTATTAAAGGATTACTCACAATAGCCCAAAGGTGGATACAAACCAAATGTCCATCAACAGAAAAATAAACAAAATGTCATATATACATACAATAGAAAATTATTCAACTTTAGGAAGTAATGAAATTCTAATGGGTTATAACACAGATGAAACTTGTAAACATTAAATGAAATAAGCCATACTCTAAACGACAAATATTGTGTTATTCCATTTATATGAGGTACCCAGAACAGGCAAATTCATAAACACAGAAAGTAGAATGGTGCTTGCCAAGGGCTGAGAGATAAGGGAATAGGGAGTTATTGCTTAATGGGTACAGAGTTTCTGTTTGGGAAGGGAAAATATTTCTGGAAATAGATAGTGGCAATGTTCACACAACACTGTGAAGGTACTTAATGCCACTGAGTTGAACACTTGAAAATGGCTAAAATGTTAACTTTTATGTTACATACATTTTACTACAATAAAACCCCCCACAAACTTAAAAAAGAAATTTTCTTTCAAGTTGTCTCCTGGAAACCGAAGGGAACTCCTTTTTTCTAATACATTAACAAAAACCTCTAATACAAAAGATTATTTTCCGACTTTCAACTTTTAGTAATTTCTAAAACTATAGAAACAGAATCTCAAATTTTTTGTTAGCCCATTGCTATCACAAATCCAGTCTTAAGATAAAAATATCTCTACCACTACATTAATGTTAAAATATATCACATTCACTCTAACATTTACAGGACACACGTATAGGAAAACACTTTGTACTTTATCTAACTAAAATATAAGGGATTACCAAAATATTAAAGAACTTAATGTGAACATTTTATGTTAATATTTGTTTTGTAAAATAGAAAAAAAACTTAATGTGAACATTTTATTTTAATAAGATTTAAATTTATATATTCATGTTTCTTATCTAGAATCCTGTTGGAAGATGTCTTTTTAAATCTACTCTCAATATTTGATCCCCATCCCACTACGCAGATAGCATTTTATTCTCTACACACACTCTAGCTAACTCTTTACTGCCTGATAACAACTACCATTTTAATAGCAGTAAGTTAGCAGAAAATAAAATGACTTGAACTTACCCAAATGAATAGACAGGGCTAGGTTTCCTCATCATTACCCAGTAACTTATCAAACATGTCATTAAACTAAGTAAAAAGGAAAATAAATTTAGCTTTAGAACTAGAGCAAGAGAAGAACACACAGAAAGAAAGTAAGTTTTCAGAATTCCTAAGTTTGCTGAAAGTTATCAGTGTTTGCAGACTAAATTAGTATATTATTTTAATAGGCTATAATCTAACCACCATGAGCATCCTAATACGTGAGGTTTAACACGTAGAGAAACTGAAAAAAGTCATGATGCATCAAGTCAGTAAATACAACCTACAGCCATACTATCTCTACTAAGTTCTCTACCTTAAATGGTTTCCATAACTTAGCATGCAAAAATGACACAGTAATAAAAAAGGTGATACATTTTATTTTAGCCACAAACAACAAATTTTAACTCTGATAAGCTTTTAATCTTTGTTAAAAGTTAAACTAAATATTAATAACAACACCACTCTGGATGGGATAAAATTACGTTCATTTTCCAAGTACAGTGGAGATTTGCTCTAAAACAACTTACTACAATGTGAAATCCAGGGGGTAACTATATGTTTTAGATGACATCAAGAAAAGTTACGGACTGAGGAAAAGTCATCCTTATACTCCTATGGCATGGGTCTTGAAGACATCAAATATTTTGCAACACTTACACAGCCATATGAAAGGTCCCACAAAGCAGGGAGCCAAAAGGGTGTCTCCCTAGCTCACAATTACTCACTTCTTAGTTATAAATTCCCATCTACACAGTTACAGAAGGAACTGGTATGTTCTTACTTAACGCTGCTCCCTGGCCACAGCTGACTCAACTATAGGTAGGCACCTGAGGCATATGATCTAATGCCTGGATATTATTTTTTCTGTTCCTCTACAAATGGGATATTTTCTTCCAGTATATCTCCTAATCGCTATTGTTAATATATATATGTTCTATGTTGATAATTTTACTTATTTCACAGATTCCTTTAAGCAGAGAAAATATAAATTCAGAGCAACAAATTCCTTATTAGTTTCAAAACGCTAAAGAGACTTTTTAAAACTTACCTAAAAAGATCAAAAATGGTCAGGTAAGTATAGGCAGTTAAAGCTGCAAAACAACAAAACAACTGATTAAAATGTTGCAGAATCCACTGTTTGGAAATATAGCTAATTACCAAGATTGTTCATACCAAGAGTATCCATTACCAAAAAAAACCTGAGTCACTAATTAACCTTATATGTTGGCAATTATCTAGATTAATATATGTAGACAAATTTGGTAAATACAGAGATGTCTGACTAGCTCAGTTGGTAGAACATGGGACTCTTGATCTCAGGGTTATGAGTTGAAGCCTACTAAATTAAAAAAAAAAAAAAAAAAAGCTGGTAAGTACAAAAGCTTACCCTAAAACCTGATCCTGCCATCAGGACAAAGGAAGCAGCATATTAGGGTTTTTTTGCCTTCTTCTGTCATCTGAGCATTTTTTTTTTTGGTAGATTTTATTTATTTGACACAGAGAGAGAGAGCACAAGAAGGGGGAGTGGTAGGCAAAAGGAGAGGGTGAGGGAGAAGCAGGCTCTCTCCACTGAGCAGGGAGCCCAATGTGGGGCTCGATCCCAGGACCCTGGGATCATGACCTGAGCCAAAGGCAGACGTTCAATCGACTAAACCACCCAGGCACCCCTGTTATCTGAGTACTATTTTAAATATATTCTTTAAATAGCAGGATGAAAATAATGGTACATAAAAACAAGTGGTCAAGAAACGGGGCACCTGGGTGGCTCAGGTGGTTAGGTCCAGCTCTTGATTTCAGCTCAGGTCATGATCTCAGGGTCAAGGGATAGAGCTTTCATCAGGGTCTGCACTGAGTACAGGCCTGCTTGGGATTCTCTCTCTCCCTCTCCTTCTGCCCCTCCCCCCGCTCGCACTCTCTCCAAAAATACAAATAAATAAACAACATAAAAAATTTAAAAATTAAAAAAAAAGAGGTCAAGAAACAAGAAAAATATTATAGATTTCCCTTTTCAAGGAAAATCCAAGAAATATATATATTCTTTTAAAGGAAGGTGTTTTTTTTTTTTTTTAAGATATTTATTTATTTGACAGAGAGAGAGTACAAGTAGGCAGAGTGGTAGGCAGAGGGAGAGGGAGATGCGGGCTCCCCATCGAGCAGGACCCTGGGATCATGACCTGAGGTGAAGGCAGATGCTTAATCGAATGAGCCACCCAGGCGCCCCTGAAAATCCAGGAAATATAAATCTCAAAATCTTACTCAGACACTGCGTAAACTGAAGGGCTAATCTATCACGTTAAAAAGGAATCACAGTCTTTCAAACAGTTTAAAAGCTATTTTAAAAAAATAATGGCTCATTTAAAATAATGCCTAACAATTGAACCAAACTTTACAGTTTACAAGGTATTTTTCTTTTTTCTTTTTTTTTAAAGATTTTATTTATTTATTCGACAGAAATAGAGACAGCCAGCGAGAGAGGGAACACAAGCAGGGGGAGTGGGAGAGGAAGAAGCAGGCTCATAGAGGAGGAGCCTGACGTGGGGCTCGATCCCATAACGCCGGGATCACGCCCTGAGCCGAAGGCAGACGCTTAATCGCTGTGCCACCCAGGAGCCCCTACAAGGTATTTTTCACAGAGATTCTCTCACTTGAATCCTTTTTTTTTTTTTTAAGATTTTATTTATTTATTTGACAGAGAGAGACAGCCAGCGAGAGAGGGAACACAAGCAGGGGGAGTGGGAGAGGAAGATGCAGACTCCCAGCAGAGGAGCCTGATGTGGGGCTCGATCCCAGAACGCCAGGATCACGCCCTGAGCCCAAGGCAGATGCCTAACGACTGCACCACCCAGGTGCCCCTCTCACTTAAATCTTTTGAGTTATATTTCAGAATAATATATTCCATGTAAAGAAAGACATATCTTGGCCACCTGGATGGCTCAGTTGGTTCAGCAACTGCCTTCAGCTCAGGTCATGATCCTGGGATCCTGGGATTGAGTCCCACATCGGGCTCCCCCTGCTCTGCGGGGAAACTGCTTCTCCCTCTCCCTCTGCCTGCTGCTCTCCCTGCTTGGCTTTCTCTCTCTCTCTGTCAAATAAATAAAATCTTAAAAAGAAAAAAAAAAAAGGAAGACATATCTTTATTTAAAATCAGAAAAATAAATGTGAAACTAATGATTAACTCCGCAAAAGTAAGAATGGTGACATACCTATACTGTTAGTGGAACTGCACCACATAAGCAGGAAGCCAGTACATGTTAAGTTTATTGCACCAAAGAGCAGTATCTTCCAGGACTGTGAAAAAGAAAATCATTCTTATTTGCATAGTGCTGATAAACTTCACTGGGTCTGTTCAAGTTGCTGCAATTCAAACTCTACAAAGGAATAAGCACAATTTCCTTCAAAAAGTCAGTGTCACATTTTCTGTATCTATGAAAATTACCATCAACCAAGTTATTATTACAGTAATCTAAAAAAATAGTTTAGAGGGGGAATTCTTCAAGAGAAAAAAATTCTGCCATATAAACTTTCAAGCAGTTGAGAAAAATAGGCATATATTTTAATATCATTGTGCCTCTATAAATATGTACATAGAGACAATGATAGCTGATGGGGCAAAACATAAAGCAACTGGTGAATCTGAGTAAAGGGCTTAAGGGAGTTCCTTACATTAATCTTGTTACTTCATGAGCTTGAAATTATATAAAAATAAAGTTATTCTTCCCCTCCCACCCCAAAAAGGGCTACACTTACTTATTTACCAAATAAGTCATATGAAACAGGACTCCAAAAGAGGGGACGACTACTATGGTTAGAAGTTCATAGACCTGAGATACGCCTTGAAAGTAGATAGGATTTTGTCAGAGGAAGCAGAAAGGGCACTCTAAGAATAAAAGAAGAGATCAAGTGAAGTGTTTTTTAATTTTGTTCAACTCCACTACCTACAAAGAAAGGAGACCTATAATTGTGTGAAAGTAGAAGTGAAAGAAATTAGTGAAAAGGGAGTTATCTGGAGGTGTTAAAATTAAACAGATACCATTGAGAAGGTCAAGTGTGGGACAGGATGGCTTTAGAACACAGATGCAAAGTGTAGCTTTAGGATGAAGAACACCTTCTCTGAGAAAGGTGAGAAGGGTAAGAAGGTGACTAAAGGGACAGAGAACTATGAGCTAGAAAGAAGTGACAGTGAAGCAGTACAGAGCTAACAGCCTATGCATCTCTAGAAAAGAAGAAACAAAGCCATTTTCTAAAATTAAGGGATGTGGTGGAATAGGACTGGAAACTTACATCCAGAGGAGAATTTGCAGAACATCAGTTCTAGTGGATATACTACTGAATCATCAGAGAAGAACAAGAATGACCACCATGAATGTAGGGTAGACAGCATTCTGCATTTTCCTCTACCCCCAGGAGCAAAACCAGAGAAGCAGACAAGGTAGGGATGTCACAGACTGAAAGCTGTTATGATAGGTTAATGGGACAAGGGACTCTAATAGTGAGAACATTAATGAAATGACTGGACATGGGCTCTAGTCAGGACAGGGATTTAAGAACAGTCAGCAAAGGAGGATAAGGCATGTAATTTGAAAATGACATTCTATGCAGCTCTACTGATGAATCAAGCTATTCATCAACAAATACTTGAGTACCTATTTTGTAAGAGACACTTTCCTAGGCACTGAAGATATAGCACTGAACAAAATATGGACTTTATATTCCAGCAAATATATAAGGTCAGGTGATGGTAAGTACTACGAAGGAAAAACAAAGTATGGTAAGAACACTATTGATGGGAGACATGGAAAGGGTGTTCTGCTAAACAAGGTGGTCAGAAAAGACCCCTTTGGTAAGGTAACATGTGAACAGAAATCTTACAGAGGCAAAGGTGCTAAGCATGCAGATATCTGAGAAAGAAAATGGGAAGCACAGTGCAAATTCACTGAGATAGAAGAGGACCTGGCTGAGGACGGATAGAGGTGAGAGGAAGTCTGGGGCTCCATCAAGTATTGTCTTGTATGCCAGCAAAAGAATTGAGATTTATTTCAAATGAGATGGAAAGCAGCTTAGCTTTCATTTTTATAAGATCATTCTGGCTTCTTTATGTAGAAAACACTGCATAGGGGCAAGGATAGAAGTAGGAAGACCATTTAGAATGGTGACTTTGAAGTTGGTAAAGTGTTAGAAAAGTCAGATTCTGAGTATTACACTGAAGACAAGATTTACTTATAAAATGGATGAGGAATGAGAGGAAGAGAGGGAGAAAAATGACTCCAAGGTTTCTGGCCCATGCACTGTAAGAACAGAGTGGCCATTTAGTGAGGAAGGGACAGAAAATCAAACTTCAGGTTTGACCATATTAAATTTGATATGCCTAATAGATATCCAAGTGGATATGTTGAGAGGGCCAGGATATATAGGAATTTAGAAGGAGGGGAAAAGTTATGGATTAAGATATAAATATGAGGTCATCAGCATATGGTAGTCGAAGTGTCACCTAGATGTAATGAACATATACAACAGAGGATGGAGCTCTAAGTGCTGGGACACCCTAAAATTTAAGAGATCAGCAAGATGAGGGGAAAGTGATGAACAATGCCTAAGTAGGAAGAAAACCAAGAGTGATGTTTCAGAGTCCAAATGAAAAAAGTGCTTTACGGAGGAAGTGACCAATTTTTGTCAAATGCTATTGAAGGTTAAGTAAGATGGGAAATGATGATGACCATTGATCTTGGCAACACGGAGTTTACCAGTTACTTTGTTAAAGCTGTTCCAGTGGATTGGTGGGGACTACAGCCAGACTGATATGTGTTTAATGGAGACAGGGAGAAGAGAAAGTGAACAGAGAGTGAAGACAATTAGCTTAAGTAGTTTTGCTATAAAAGGAAGCACAGAAATGAGGCAGTAGCTGAAAAGTGGAAGATGGGGCATGCACTCATGATGCAGGAAGGAACAACTGTAGGAAGCTTGTCTTTGAGTAGCAACAAGGGGAAGCACACAGAGCTTATTCATAGAAACAGGAGGAAAGGCAGAGCGTTGGGAGATGACAGGATGTGGAAGTATTTTCTGATTACTTCTTTTCCTTTAGTGAAACAGGAAGCAAGATTAACAGGTCAGAGTGAGGATGAAATACGTTTTGGAAGTTTGAGGATAGAAGTCAAAGACAATGGCATGAAACAGCCATCTAGAAAAATGGAAAACTGAATGAACTAAACAATAAAGCATGAGCAGCACTAATGGCACACTTGATCATGAATTTAAAGTGAGACCAGTCACCATGGTTTTGTTTTCTCTCAGGCTACATTCAGTTGCTTGGGTGCAGGTATAGAATAGCAGGAATGTAGACTTAATGATGTTAAGGATTTTCCAGGGAAATGTCAGAGGAAGAGTGATACATGGAAGGGAGGGCACAAAGGAGTTGAAGACACATGCGAGAAGTTAGTAATGACGGACCAAAGAAACTAAGTTGGAAAGTAAATAAATGAGGATAAGAGAGGTGAAAAATAGTGAAAATATGTCAAAGTCAATGGATTGGAAATCCTAGTAAGACTGAAGAATTACTGAAATTGGGATAATACAAGGACTGAACTGGAATAACGAGATGGTGACTATGAGTGAAATGCTTGAAACTGAGACAATCGAAGACATAGTTATTATAAATGATAATGTCTGTGGTATGATCATAGGAGAAGATAGATGGAAGGGATGTAGGACAAGTTATCTGTGGTAAGGAAGTAAGGAACTGAGAAATAAGGATCTTCCTGATGATGTAAAAAATCACCAAGAACAAAAATAGGAGTAGTAGTAAAGAGAGACGAGGGAGGCACATCTTGTAAGATTTAAATTATGATGGAGAGTATCTGCACAACGCCGGTGTTCTTATATCAGTTTTGTTCCTACTACCTGTTTTGTGGTATACTGTGCTTCAGTAAAGCATATGGTTCAAGAATTTCCTGTTTACTTCTGTAATGTAGTTGCTTTCCATCAACATTATGAAGTTCTATCTATCTGTTCTCAGGAGATCATCTTATATGGACGAGATAGATAACAATAGTAGCAAATGAATTTCTTGGCTCTTCAACATCCAGGATATGATACTATATTCAAATACTAGAATTACTGAGTTCTGACTATAATCCAAGGTTTTAGCAACAGGAAATACAGTGACAAGAATCAAAAAACAGAAGCCTCTAGTCTAGTATCATAATACATGGTCAATATCATTGGTGCACTTACTATGTTCCACTGAAGCTAGGTTTATTTAAAATTCATCACATATTTATTGAGTGCTTATCTTGTACTTTTTTATTAAAAAGTAAACAAAAAAGACACAGTCACTGTCCTCAGGGAGCTTATAGTATAATTCAGACAATAATGAGAACAATAAAAACAGAACAATAAATAGAAGGTCTATACTAGTGACCAAAATGGGTACCAATTATCTTTTTTTTTGCTTTTAATGTAAGCTCTATGCCCAACATGGGTGGGACTTGAATTCATGACCTCAAAGCATAACTTATTTTTCCTTCCTTACACTAAAAATGAGAAAACATGGCTTTAAGGGCACCTGAGTGTCTCAGTCATTAAGCGTCTGCCTTAGGCTCAGATCATGATCCCTGCATTCTGGGATGGAGCCCCACATTGGGCTTCCTGCTCGGCGGGAAGCCTGCTTCTCCCTCTCCCACTCCCCGTTTGTGTTCCTTCTCTCGCAGCCTCTCTCTCTCTGTCAAATAAATAAATAAAATCTTAAAAAAAAAACCCCAAAAACCATGGCTTTAAACTGCATCTATCAAATTTGTAAAAAAAAATAACAAAAGGCAATCACAAAATAATTTTTCTTTAAAACTTGTTAGAATTAGAATAAAAACCTTAACCGAAGCCTAGCTTCCTCCCAAGCAAAACAACTGTGTATCAAAGTACTGTAATTCTACATTAAAATTTTGCTTAGCCAGGGGTGCCTGGCTCAGTCAGTAGATCATGTAGCTCTTGATGTTGGTATAGTGAGTTTGAGCCCCATATTGGGCATAGAGATTACTTTTTTTTTTTAAAGATTTTATTTATTTATTTGATAGAGATAGAGACAGCCAGCGAGAGAGGGAACACAANGTTGGGCATAGAGATTACTTTTTTTTTAAAAGATTTTATTTATTTATTTGATAGAGATAGAGACAGCCAGCGAGAGAGGGAACACAAGCAGGGGGAGTGGGAGAGGAAGAAGCAGGCTCATAGCGGAGGAGCCTGATGTGGGGCTCGATCCCATAACGCCGGGATCACGCCCTGAGCCGAAGGCAGACGCTTAACCGCTGTGCCACCCAGGCGCCCCAGAGATTACTTTAAAAAAAATTTTTTTTTTTTTCTTATCCAACATAAAAATGAAAACAGTGTGGTGGGGTGGGCACCTATCTGGCTCAGTTGGTGGATCATACGATTCTTGATCTCGGGGTTCTGTGTTCAAGACCCACGTTGGGCGTAGAGTTTACTAAAAACAAAAAGTGTATGGTGGGCTCATGAGTAATTTCTATATGCCTTAAAAATTACCATTTTCAATGTCATACTGTTGTTTCTGCAATGATTAAAATTAGAGTTAATAAAGATAACTTACCCTTCGGTCAGCTGCTACAAGTCTAAATTCCTGTAATAACTTGCCAAAAAAAGATCTTTGTGGTTTTCTAAAGAGATGAATTGTCCCCTTCAAAATAAACAAAAAATAAACAAATCAACATTGAAGCATCTAATCTTTTCCTATCCTGTGATGTGATATAATTGTAACAACTAACACTTACTGAACGTTCAATATGTGGCAAACAATTATTCTAGACACTTAACAAGTATTTATCTATTTAATTCTCACAATCATCTATGAGATGGAGATAATTTTTAATACATTTTCCAAGGGCACAACACTAACAAATGGCTGAGCAGAAATTCAAACCCAGGCATTTTATTTTTTTAAAGATTTTATTTATTTATTTGTTTGAGAGAGAGCGAGCAGGGGGAGTGGCAGAGGGAGAGGGAGCCCCACAAGGGGCTCGATCCCAGAACCCTGGAATCATGACCCCGCTGAAGACAGTCACCCAACCAACTGGGCCACCCAGGCACCCCCAAACCCAGGCATTTTAGCTCCAGACTACACACTTTTATTTTTAAATGGATTTTAGGCCATTTTGAGCCAAAAAAGCAAATCATCTGCCAGATAGCTCTACTGGGAAATAAAGTATTACAATTTACTTAATCAAAGCTTTATATATGAAAAGTTTGTAAACTATTATTATAGTAAAATCTCTGAGGTTCTCTCTTAGGCATTCAAAGTATCCAACATCCTGCCAGTCTCTGTAGTCCTTGCTGGTGCACCGTATGGGTCCAGCAAAGGACATGACAGTGGGGTTACCAACAAGAAACGAAACATAAGTGGAGACCAGAGAGGAATTTGCCACTCAAGTATAGGAAACCTTAGTATAAAAGAGAGTTTAAGCACATATGGGAAATTAGCTTATGATTAAGGCAGTATCCAACATAAGCAGGAGAAAATATAAGTTACCCAATAAATGGTTTTTGGAAAAGGTAACACTGGATCCTTATATTTCTTACTCTAATTTTTTACTATGTTGAAATTAAAATATAGAACTATAAAGTATTTGAAGAAATTTATAGATGAACAATTTTATAATCTTGGAGTTGAAGACTTCTCATAGTAGGACATAAAACCAAGAAGTTGTAAAGGGAAAAATTGATCAATATTACTATCTTGGGAATAAAATACCCAAGAACAAACAAAAACAAAGACAATCCTAGAGAGGAAAGATAAACTGGGGAAAAAAGAATTTTAATTGTTCTTCCAAAAGCAAAGTATTATTTCTAGGGGAAAAAAAAATCTTTCACAATTTTCAGTGGGCCATATATAATAATTTGATTGCTAAGTGATATGCATTTAAATATTTATTTGGATTTTAATTTTAGCAAATGCTTTCCTAGACAGTAAAGCCACAATCACCATTAACAACCACACTACATTTCTACCTCACTACCATTGACCAATTTGACTTTAACACTTACATTCCACAGAAGGTGGTGGAACTGGGTATTAACAGATATAAAATGAGGAAAACTTTCAGATCCAACTCCAGCACAAGTATGATTTTCCTAGTTAATTAGTAGGAACATCTCAGTAGGTAGAAAAAAGGCGTATCTCATTTCTTCAAAGCTCAGCTATGTCATTAGTTTCATTAGGTTGAGACTCAGAAGAGGTAGAAGATAAAGTTGAGCGCTAGAAATCTGGCATTAAAAACCAGGATGTTGATCATTGTTGAGGCCAAGTGATGGCTACATGGGGGTTTATTATATTATATTCTACTTTCCTGTGTTTGAAAATTTCCATAATAAAAAATTTTAAGTAAAACATAGTTTAAAATATAAAAACAAAGCATTAGGAAAAAAGCATGACTGATTTTGCTATCCAAATAAAGACCAGTGTGTGTGTAACTCTACGGC